>NC_134274.1:87395088-87503037 GCF_031893055.1 Leptodactylus fuscus
TATACACACACTACCAGGAGGCTATACACACACTACCAGGAGGCTATACACACACTACCAGGAGGCTATACACACACTACCAGGAGGCTATACACTACCAGGAGGCTATATACACACTACCAGGAGGCTATATACACACTACCAGGAGGCTATATACACACTACCAGGAGGCTATATACACACTACCAGGAGGCTATATACACACTACCAGGAGGCTATATACACACTACCAGGAGGCTATATACACACTACCAGGAGGCTATACACTACCAGGAGGCTATACACACTACCAGGAGGCTATACACACTACCAGGAGGCTATACACTACCAGGAGGCTATACACTACCAGGAGGCTATACACTACCAGGCGTCCGACCTTCTTCAGGCTACATGCTCATGTAACGTCTCCAAAAACCAATCTGCAATCGGCCAAAACCATGTCCGCCTAGTGTCAGCATGTCACCTGCAATCACAGATCCACAAGACGACTTGTATGATCCCTGACACTTGTGTGCGAGTCTGAGCTGCGAATACAGACAAGATTAAGGTCTGCTCCATAACTTACAGGCCAGACACTGATCAGCCATGTGTATAGGGCCATAGGTCAGTATAGTATCCGTAACTGCAGACAATATACAGAACACAAGCATGGCCGTGTCTATGGGGCCTGATCCTTCAGGGGGTTTCTCCTCATTGTTTTCTATGGCACCCACGTTTCTGTCACCCTGCAGCAGGCAGGAGTCAGTGTGAAGGCGCCGAGGCCTGCGTTCTGGGTTAAACGGGTTTTTCAGGCTTTCGAGACGATAATACAATTCGGTGAAAGGTTAAAGTGCAAATAAAGTAGCCGGGTCCGAGGTAAACATGTTATTGTGCGGACGGGAATGCGGCCTTAGGGCAGATTCACACGCTGCTGTTTTATGGCAGTTTTTGATGCAGCTTTTAGAGTCAATGTCAGGATCAGATGCAAAACTATGATGTAGGTAAGCTGCTGGTGCCGGGTGTGAATCTGCCCCTATATGTTGGGGTTCTTAGGGTTTGTTCTGGGGCTCATTCCATGGAGGCCGGCCACTGTACAGTAGTTGTGCACGGATACTGGGGGCAAAGGGGGCAATAACAAATGTCACCTGGGGCAAAGACTTGTGCTAGCCGGTTAGGTGAGACTAATGGGGCACGTACACACCGAGACAGGAGCAGAAATAGTCAGCGGCCGCGTGTCACGTGTCGCCATATTTGTGGTCAATACCAGGGTGCCAATAAGGCAGGGGCAGTAATCTGGGGTAAAATGACCCCCATAACAATGAGCTCCAGCACCCCCATAACAATAAGAGCTCCAGCACCCCCATAACACAGCACCGGACCCCCATAACAATAAGAGCTCCAGCACCCCCATAACAATGAGCTCCAGCACCCCCATAACAATGAGCTCCAGCACCCCCATAACAATAAGAGCTCCAGCACCCCCATAACACAGCACCGGACCCCATAACAATAAGAGCTCCAGCACCCCCATAACACAGCACCGGACCCCCATAACAATGACAGTCACAGGACCCTGTAACACTGGGGGGGGGGGTGTTTGGCACTATTAGGGTTACTATAACAGTAAACAACAACCCCCCCCCCCCCCCCCCCCCCCCGTCACAGGTAATGTTACTAATAGGGGGGAGGGAGGGCACTATTACAATAATACCGCCCCCAGTTAATAACATTACCAGTGTGAGAGGGGGGGGGGGGGTGTGCATTAAATGTAATAGTGCCCCCCACAGGTAATATTACTTGTTTCTGTTTGTTTGTTTTTCTTGGGTGGGGGCAGTACTAGGCCACCATTATAGCTATAGTGCCCCCTAGCTCATAACATTACCTGGGGGGGGGCTGTTATTAGCTCTTGGGGGGATGGGGGTGCATTAACCGTAATAGTGCCCCCCCAGGTGATATTACTTGTGTTTTGTTTTTTTTAGGGGGGGGGGATTACTAGGTCACTATTATAGCCATAGTGCCCCCTAGTTCATAACATTACCTGTGTGTGTGAGGGGGGGCTGTTATTAGCTCTTGGGGGGGGGGGGGGTGCATTAACTGTAATAGTGCCCCCCCCCCCAGGTGATATTACTTGGTTTTTTTGGAGGGGCAGTATTAGGCCACTATTATAGCTATAGTGCCCCCCACAGTTGATAACACTACCCGCGTGTGTGTATGTGGGGGGAAGGGGGGCTGTTATTAGCTCTTGGGGGTGCATTAACTGTAATAGTGCCCCCCCCCCAGGTGATATTACTTGTGTTTTGGGGGGATGGTACTAGGCCACTATTATAGTTATAGTGCCCCCTAGTTCATAACATTACCTGTGTTTGGGGGGGGCTGTTATTAGCTCTTGGGGGTGCATTAACTATAATAGTGCCCCCCACAGGTGATATTACTTGTGTTTTTGTTTTTTTTTTTTGGGGGGGGCAGTACTAGGCCATTATTATAGCTATAGTGCCCCCTAGTTCATAACATTACCTGTGTTTGGGGGGGGGCTGTTATTAGTTCTTGGGGGTGCATTAACTGTAATAGTGCCCCCCCCCCAGGTGATATTACTTGTGTTTTGGGGGGATGGTACTAGGCCACTATTATAGTTATAGTGCCCCCTAGTACATAACATTACCTGTGTTGGGGGGGGGGGGGGGGTTATTAGCTCTTGGGGGGTGCATTAACTATAATAGTGCCCCCCACAGGTGATATTACTTGTGTTTTGGGGGGATGGTACTAGGCCACTATTATAGTTATAGTGCCCCCTAGTTCATAACATTACCTGTGTTTGGGGGGGGCTGTTATTAGCTCTTGGGGGTGCATTAACTATAATAGTGCCCCCCACAGGTGATATTACTTGTGTTTTTTTTTTTGGGGGGGGGGGGGGCAGTACTAGGCCATTATTATAGCTATAGTACCCCCTAGTTCATAACATTACCTGTGTGTGTGGGGGGGCTGTTATTATCTGGGGGTGTCCCCTTATCTGTAATAGGGGGGTGTCATTAGCTGTGTCTGGGGGGGGGCGCACACTATGCTCCCCCTCCCCCATACACCACCCCTCTGCCTTGCACTCACCTGCTCCCTTCTGCTGCTCTGGTTCCCGGGGTGTGCGCACCTTTTATTCTGTTCCCCGGCCCCCGCAGCACCAATCAGAAGGTTCCGGCAGTGACGTCAGACACATGGAGAGACCCCCCCCCCACTCTCTGAGACAGGGGCCTGCCAATACTCCTATACCATGTATGACACACAGACCCCCTAATAACCATAACAACAGGCCCCCCATACACATCAGGCCACAAGACCCCACCTGGAGACATTCAGGAGCCGGGGGAGGGGCGGCAGACATAAGGGGGTCACATTTGGCAGGAAATGGTGGGGCAGCCACTTCAGGCAGGGCGGGGTTGGGGCGGGGGGTTTGGGTTCACCTTATGGAGAGCGCCTTCTTCCTACAAGACCCTGCTGCGCAGGAAAAAGAGGCGGAGTTGTGACTACAGTGGGAGGGGCCTGTCTTCAGGGGACGGACTGACCACACAGAGCAGACTGAACACGAAGCGTCGCCCATCTGACAGGTGGATAATCCCTTTAATGTGGGCAATGACCGATTCTTTGATCTTAAAGGGATTTATGAGAGTGTAATATTTTTGGCGATCCCCGCAGGGCAGTTGCTTCAGCGCCTCTTCCGCTTCAGAAGCCGGTGACGTCACATTCATCTGTCGTACGGCACATGTACAGCTCAGCCCTGCACAAAGCTGATCTGTGGGGGTTCCCAGAGAATGACCCAGGCTAAGGATAGGTCATCAGAAAACACTTGTAAGGGTTCGTTCACACTCGCCCCCCATGTCCAGTTTGTGCCGGGTGTCCGTCTTGTTATTAACCCATCCCAGCCCAGTCCTCCGTGGGGGCCAGTATTGTTTGGGGGCCCTTACTGTATGGGTGCCGATAACAGGGACTGTCTACTATATGGGGACCAATAATGGGGCAATACACCCGGGGGGGGGGGGGGGGGGGGACAGTGAAAGGGAAGTTGTGTCGTGTGAAGGAGTCTGTTTGGGGGGGAGGGGGCACTCATATGCATGGTAGGGGACCCCATCTTTCCTAGTCACGCCCCTGACTGAAGGCATTTGGGCAGCTTCCCTTTACCCACCATCATTAGTCGGCCATGACAGTATTGTGTAAGTGATCAGCACAACCGGGACTCCATTACTGTGGGGGGATTATCTACACGGTGACATTTTGGGACATTGGGACAGCCTGGCACACGGAGGGCGCAGCACAGCGGCTCTGCTATGTCTGTAGGTCTCATTGCTGTCTCATCACAATCATAGCAGTCAAAGTCTGAACACCTCCTTATCACGCTGCCCTTTGTATCAAGCCCAGAGACTTGTTTGTTGGTGATAGGGTGTGGGGTCTGGAAAGGGTTAAAGTCATAAATTCCCAGGACACTGTACACACAGGACAATAGCTGCTTATCTGTGCGCTCCTATGTGTAGCATTTAATGGGCACGTGCTGAGCCCATGGCTCTCGGTTCTTAGCCTGTGGTCCATATACTCCTGTGTGCACATGCGCTGTCTCAAGGCCTGGGTTGCTTCTTCACTGAACCGTGATGTAATACCAAACACAACCCATGGACATGGACCCATTGTCTCAGGACCCCCACCACGGTCTGCAGGTGACGAGAGAGGGAGGGGCTTATGCACCAAGAAATAAATCACCGCATTGCTGGTTAAAAATAAAAACTTTGATTTATTTCATTACAAATTAGGATGCGACATAATAATAATCCGCAACGTTTTCCCGCTCCCACAATCACCAGATTTTTTTTTTCCATTTTTTTCCTAATATTTTTGCAAAAAAATAAATTCCTTGTCCTCAGGCGAGAGCGTCCATGACGGGCAAAGGGTGGGATTAGCTCACTAGACCACCAGGAGTAAGAAGGTCTCACTATGTAGACCAGCAGGGACGCCATCATTGATCCCGAGCAAGACCACCTGGGATGTGGACACTGGCTGCCATTACCTGCCCTAGCCCACCAAGGATGCCATTATTAACCCCTTCACCGAGCTAGACCACCTGGGATGTGGACACAGCTGCCATAACCTGCCCTAGCCCACCAAGGATGCCATTACTAACCCCTTCACCAAGCTAGACCACCTAGGATGTGGACACTAGTTGCCATTACCTGCCCTAGCCCACCAAGGATGCCATTATTAACCCCTTCACCGAGCTAGACCACCTGGGATGTGGACACAGCTGCCATAACCTGCCCTAGCCCACCAAGGATGCCATTATAAACCCCTTCACCAAGCTAGACCACCTGGGATGTTGACACTGGCTGCCATTACCTGCCCTAGTCCACCAAGGATGCCATTATTAACCCCTTCACCGAGCTAGACCACCTGGGATGTGGACACTGGCTGCCATTACCTGCCCTAGTCCACCAAGGATGCCATTATTAACCCCTTCACCAAGCTAGACCACCTGGGATGTGGACACTGGCTGCCATTACCTGCCCTAGTCCACCAAGGATGCCATTATTAACCCCTTCACCAAGCTAGACCACCTGGGATGTGGACACTGGCTGCCATTACCTGCCCTAGTCCACCAAGGATGCCATTATTAACCCCTTCACCGAGCTAGACCACCTGGGATGTGGACACTGGCTGCCATTACCTGCCCTAGTCCACCAAGGATGCCATTATTAACCCCTTCACCAAGCTAGACCACCTGGGATGTGGACACTGGCTGCCATTACCTGCCCTAGTCCACCAAGGATGCCATTATTAACCCCTTCACCGAGCTAGACCACCTGGGATGTGGACACTGGCTGCCATTACCTGCCCTAGCCCACCAAGGATGCCATTATTAACCCCTTCACCGAACTAGACCACCTGGGGTGTAAACACTGTACACTATAGACTGCCAAAGACGTCGGTATGTGCCCTTTACTGCCGTAGACCACCTAGGATGCCGTCACTAACCTGAGCCTTCTCCAAGCTAGACCACCAGGGATGTCACCATTGACTTCACTAGCCTGCCAAGGACATGTGTCCTTAAAGGAGTTGTCTTGTTACGGACACTTATTTCCTATCCACAGGACATGTGTCCAGTTTCTGGGGTCTGGGTCCCCCCAATGATCAGGAGACCGGAAGTCCCTCTAAAGCCTCCTTGTGAATGGAGGGGCAGTGTGCTCGATTTAAAGGGGATGTTTTATCCCCTCCACCTCTTTATATCCTTTCGTAGGTGGCGCTCCACTGATTCTGGTACAGTTGGAATTTTTTTTCTAGTCCTTATCGTTTCCAAGTAACGAGTGATGTTAGTTTCCGCTCACTTCTGTCAGGTGGGCGGTCTGTGACTACCTACTCCAGCCAGGACCGCCCACCTACAGAACCTAAATAGCAATTGCTAAACTAACAGCACTGATTTCTCAGGAACAGTAGGGCCTAGAGAAGAAATTCCAAGTGTGCCAGAATCAGTGGAGCGCCACCTACTGAAGGACGCAAAGAGCTGGAGGTGGTGAAAGGTTCTTTTAATAGCGACACTGGGATGCATGCAACATGAACCCCTAAAATCAATGGAGGCACAGAGTGGAACATGTCAGATTTCGATACGTTTCTCCAGATCGGACAAGAACATTAAAGGTGCTTGGCTTCTCGGCCCCACCTCAGTCCTTATTTTTCTTCCATGGCTCCTGAAGGACCATTGTCTAGTAGAGAATAAGGCACCTGGCTTCATACACAACGGTCACGCCATGTTTGATATAGAAAGTACCCGTGCAAAAAGCACATAAGGGAGGTCAGTGACTGACGACAAAACCATAGAGGAGAATCCCCCAACTATGGAGACAGTACAATAGGGCACAGACAGGAATGGTCTTCATCATAAGACAACTCTCTTAAAGGGAGTGTCACCAGGACCCAATCCCTGCAGGGTCATCTTGTGAATCAGTGCCTCCATTGCCATTTTTGAGAGTGTTGCCACTTACCTCTTCGGAGCAATAGCGACTCCCTTGTTGCTCCAAAGATGGCGATATCTCAGCAACAGCGATTCACAAATGGCAATCGCCGTATCATTTAAGGTAACCTATCTATCTGCACTGCTGGAATCGGGTGACACTAACCTATCTATCTGCAGGGCTGGGATCCGGTGACACTAACCTATCTATCTGCAGGGCTGGGATCCGGTGACACTAACCTATCTATCTGCAGGGCTGGGATCCGGTGACACTAACCTATCTATCTGCAGGGCTGGGATCCGGTGACACTAACCTATCTATCTGCAGGGCTGGGATCCGGTGACAGTAACCTATCTATCTGCAGGGCTGGGATCCGGTGACAGTAACCTATCTATCTGCAGAGTTGGGATCCGGTGACAGTAACCTATCTATCTGCAGAGCTGGGATCCGGTGACAGTAACCTATCTGCAGGGCTGGGATCGGGTGACACTAACCTATCTATCTGCAGGGCTGGAATCGGGTGACAGTAACCTATCTATCTGCAGAGCTGGGATCCGGTGACAGTAACCTATCTATCTGCAGGGCTGGGATCCGGTGACAGTAACCTATCTATCTGCAGAGCTGGGATCCGGTGACAGTAACCTATCTATCTGCAGGGCTGGGATCCGGTGACACTAACCTATCTATCTGCACTGCTGGAATCGGGTGACACTAACCTATCTATCTGCAGGGCTGGGATCGGGAGACACTAACCTATCTATCTGCAGGGCTGGGATCCGGTGACACTAACCTATCTATCTGCACTGCTGGAATCGGGTGACACTAACTTATCTATCTGCAGGGCTGGGATCCGGTGACAGTAACCTATCTATCTGCAGGGCTGGGATCCGGTGACACTAACCTATCTATCTGCAGGGCTGGGATCGGGTGACACTAACCTATCTATCTGCAGGGCTGGGATCGGGTGACACTAACCTATCTATCTGCACTGCCGGAATCGGGTGACAGTAACCTATCTATCTGCAGGGCTGGGATCGGGTGACACTAACCTATCTATCTGCAGGGCTGGGATCCGGTGACACTAACCTATCTATCTGCACTGCTGGAATCGGGTGACCCTAACCTATCTATCTGCAGGGCTGGGATCCGGTGACACTAACCTATCTATCTGCAGGGCTGGAATCGGGTGACACTAACCTATCTATCTGCAGGGCTGGAATCGGGTGAGACTAACCTATCTATCTGCAGGGCTGGAATCGGGTGACACTAACCTATCTATCTGCACTGCTGGAATCGGGTGAGACTAACCTATCTATCTGCAGGGCTGGGATCCGGAGACACTCCCTTTAAGAAGTACAGTACAGAGAGAAAAGGTATAAAAAAGTGGTCATATTCTTTCATATAGTGTTCAGTTTGTCTGGCTGTGTACAATAAAGCTTTTACTATCCTAAAAGAATCGGCAAGCCGCCTGCTGTTGACTGATCTTGGTGTAGTAAAGTGCTGACCCATGGATATCGGGGGGGGGGGGGGGGATTCAGAAAAGTGCAGCTACAATGGACTGTACATGGACGCCAGCAGCATCTGTAGGCCTCGCCGTGCTCCAGGTATTTGTCAGACTGGGACGTGTTCCACTACATCGCCCCCTGCAGGTGCAGTTTGCTGCGGGCCCAATTTTGCAACGGAACGTCCTAATCCACTCACCTCTATGAGGGCTTCTGATCTGCTCTGGTGCAATGACGTGGAGTAGAATAGGACCAGCTCTGCACCACAACAGACCAGACGCGCGGACATGTGCGGGAAGACCTAAGGGTCGTGCGGGATCACAACAAGTTTCAGGTGACACGGCCATACTGAAGTTCAGGCTCGGCTATAGCACCGTCATGTGACCAATGGACATGAAGACGTATAAAGCAGCCATGTTTTCTATATCCTATCTGATGGGTCTGACACCCGACAACCCACTGATGAAGCTGCTAGCAGCGACACGGTGTAGCGGCCATGCTAAACCATTGCAGATCAGCGCCCATTTTCTCCAGGACTTGGCTTGGGACAGGTTATCGATTGAAGAACACCGGCCGTGTGACATCACATACACCGGACACACGGCCTGATAGCAGCTCAGTCCCATTCGAGTGAGTGGGCTGAGCTGTGACACCAAGCATGTAATGTATGGCAGTGGGCTTGGTAAGAACACTGCAGCCCCTACACACAGCTGATCGGCTGGGGGCCAAACCATCTTTAATGGATGACCTAAATCACAGAACACCCCTTTGAGGGTCGGAGTGACAAGTGGGCGGTCCATACGGGGCGTAGAAAGTCAGAGGCACCACCTAGTAAGTGGCAGCTCTGACCCGTATACACACAGGAGTCTAAACTGAGAGCTGATCCGCGATGGTGCAGAGCGGCCACTACACAGTATACAGAGCCATTTGCTTCCCGTCTGGTATTTAATAGTAGCCACTACACCATGTAAAGGAGCGCTCCGACTCCATACACTGATCCTCATCGCTCTGATATTGACCCAGCCTAAGGATAAGCCATCAATGTCACATCAATTGTTTCAGGGGATGGTAGCCATTGGGGCAAGTAGAGTTCCTGGAGCCAAAACATGGGAGCACGGTGCAGCTTTGGCCGCTAAATCCTCACCCTGACCAGGATACTGAACTCGCCCCAATGCTACTTACCAGATTATACGGTGGGCTCCTGCCACCGCTTTACACTGAGGAGGGCGGGCATGGGGCTTTCTAGAATGTGCAACCCTTAAATGGGGTCTGCGGTGCCCCTAAAGTGTTCGTATGCACACTACCGTGTTTTGGACACCGTGTCATATTCGGACTACACTCCGCACCTTGTATGTGCCCATGCCAACAATGGGCATAGGAGCACAGGCTTTGGTGGCCACTGATCTGATTGGTCAGAAGTGCGCCTCCTAGGGGACAGCAGGGGATAGACATGGAGCAATCATAAGAGTTTGGGTTCTTCTCCTTCATACGACCCTCTGAGGGTAGAAAACATTCCCACGTGTCGGACCAGGTTGGGCTCCAGGGCCCACGCCCTCTCCTTCCTTCTCCAAAGCTCATTGTACAGGGCGATGTCCTTGGCATAACCCGGCGCACACTCCAGTTCCTCCAGATACTGCACGGTCCTGCGGGCAGAGGCTTCAGAGAACAGCATGGCAGGGGTGCAGCACTCTGTGGCGGGCACCACGTTGTAAAGAGCAGGAGACGCCCTGCGCAGTTCTAACAGATAATGCCTACCCGCCAGCTCTGCCAGCAGCATGGCATAGACGGTCAAGGCCACGCAGACGCCCCAGCTAAACCGCGGCCGGTGAAACACAACCGTGTACAGCCAAGTGAGAACTAAGCCCCATATTCCTCCCAGGCCAATCCATTCCAAAATCCGCATGGGCTCCGGGTTCACGTAGCCTTGCAATCTTTCTGGATGGTAAAGCTTTGCATACAGGGCTCCCCCTAGAGGTTCCTTGGGGAAACGCACTTGCACCAAGTGGAAGAAGGCACTAAAGATATCCTTGAGCGGGACAGCGTCGTCCTCGACCAGAAGGACGTACTCCGGCGAGTACAGCTCCAGGGAGCGGGACAGGCAGTAGGTATAGTCCTGCTTCTCCTGCTCAAAGCGGTTGGGGGCCTCGGCTACGCGGTCAGTCAGATAGCGTGCCACCGACGGCAGGAGCTGGGAGAGGAGGCAGGCATCGGCGTGCGTGTCAGGGACAGGGTCCACGTTACATACTAAAAGCTTAAAGTCAGAACAGTCCGGGCCGCAGTCACTCAGTCGGTGCAGAAATCCAAGGGCGACCTGCAGGAGGTAATGATACTCAGGCCGGCGCCTTGTCGTGATGATGGTGACGACCAGGGGGATGCCGGTACCTGCGGGCGATGCCACAGACCTGTGGTTGCACAGGACAGACCCGTTATTGGGCCCCAAGGACACAAGCTGCTGAAAATGGCTGAAGGCGTCAGCTCCATCCTGCAAGTTCTGCTGCAAGAAATCCCGACTCTGCTGCTGGAGGAAGAGTCTGCGAGAAAACATGGGGGAGTACAAGAGACCGCGGAAACAGAAGGAGGCCAGGAGGAGGGTCAGGAGGAAGAGGGCCGAGAGGTGGCAGCAAGGAGTTCTGACCACCGCAGACCAGCGCATGGCGGCGCCTCTACCTCACTGCACCAGGACACCTCATAGGTCAGAGTTCATCATTCTCCAGATCATTCAGTCGTCCCCTTACAAGTGTCATGTCTGGAGGTGACGCAACATCCTGCAGAAGAAACAAGAACTGGAATCAGGATTAGGGTCACACAAGTAATAACCCATTACACAGACAAGGTAATAATGTGACCGGCTCTTACTCCAACCACTGCTGAGTAAGAACTTGGCACAGCGCCCCCAGAGGTCACTCCTCACACTGCACATATTGACGACATTACAACACCCTGGGCAATACTGCAGAGGTTGTAAAATATGACTTCAATGTGTTGGGAGGAGCCGTGACCTGGATCTGAGCCCACGAGATGCCTATAGAAGGTGTGGGGGTATAGGGGGCCAGCTCGGGACCCCAAGGTAATTAAAAGCAGCCCCGCCTTCCACTTCGCCTATTAGTCACGGCAGCCCCCGCCTTCTACGTCGCCAGTAGTCACGGCTTCTCCCACCTTCCGCTTCCCCAGTAGTCACGGCAGTGACGAGTTTCCTAGACCGGGCCATGACCTTGTATAATGACGAGCAATAGCCTGGAGAATGATCACGTCTACGTCCAGACCCTGCAGTAGGTGAGCACAGCCTGAAGATTTAAAGATCCAGAGGGGTTTTCCCAAATAAGTGCCAAGTACGGCCGTGATGTCTACACCACCAGACAAGGCAGATAACCTCGGAGGCGCCATAATCCGAATCTGTAACACTCCGAAAGCCATAAGAACTAGTATAATCAGTTCTATCTGTGTGCCAGGGCCATAGGGGAGACTCTTACCTATAGATATATACACACCCAGGGCCATAGGGGAGCCTCTTACCTATAGATATATAGTCACCCAGGGCCATAGGGGAGCCTCTTACCTATAGGTATATAGTCACCCAGGGCTATAGGGGAACCTCTTACCTATAGATATATACACACCCAGGGCTATAGGGGAACCTCTTACCTATAGATATATACACACCCAGGGCCATAGGGGAGCCTCTTACCTATAGATATATACTAACCCAGGGCCATAGGGGAGCCTACTGTTATATACACACCCAGGGCCATAGGGGAGCCTCTTACCTATATATAGTCACCCAGGGCCATAGGGGAGACTCTTACCTATAGATATATAGTCACCCGGGGCCATAGGGAAGCCTCTTACCTATAGATATATAGTCACCCGGGGCCATAGGGGAGCCTACTGTTATATACTCACCCAGGGCCTTCCCATCCAGCCGTCACTGGCACTGTTTACACCTACACACCTGACTCCAACCCCGCCGAGTCTCACAGAACTTCCTGCCACCACCAACATGGCCGCCTCCGATCACCAACAAGAAGTTCCGCCCCGACGTGATAGCCATACGACCTCCTTTACCAAGATGGAGGATGAAGGCTTCAATGCTGTTACGTCACCCGCAGCGGATTCCTTTACCAAGATGGCCGCCGCAGTCCCGCCTTCTCGGACGCTCTATGGCTTCTCATCACGTCACTTCCGCTTCCGACGGCTGTCCTGGGCTTTGCTGTGTCTAGAGGTAAATGTATAAAATATGTGATATATAGAGCGGAGGGTGAAACCCGGGGGTGTCAGTGTGCGCCCGGCGAGGGGAGGGGCCACCTGCAGGGTGTGAGTGCAGGGGCGTCCTCAGTCCGGGGAGCTGTCAGCTCTGCTACATCCTGGATGTCTATGGAGGGGGTTATACTCCGGGCTGAGGACTGATAGAGACCCCTCAATGGCATCACCTGCACCCCACAAGTGTCTGTCACTAGTATGGAGTATATGGAGTATAACCCCCTCCATCCACAGCTATAGACACCACATACATGACTGCTGTATACACATACCGGGGCTGTAACTAGTATGGAGTATAACCCCCTCCATCCACAGCTATAGACACCACATACACTGCACATACATGACTGCTGTATACACATACCGGGGCGCCGGGGCTGTAACTAGTATGGAGTATAACCTCCTCCATCCACAGCTATAGACACCACATACATGACTGCTGTATACACATACCAGGGCTGTAACTAGTATGGAGTATAACCCCCTCCATCCACAGCTATAGACACCACATACACTGCACATACATGACTGCTGTATACACATGCCGGGGCTGTAACTAGTATGGAGTATAACCCCCTCCATCCACAGCTATAGACACCACATACACTGCACATACATGACTGCTGTATACACATACCGGGGCGCCGGGGCTGTAACTAGTATGGAGTATAACCCCCTCCATCCACAGCTATAGGACACCACATACACTGCACATACATGACTGCTGTATACACATACCGGGGCGCCGGGGCTGTCACTAGTATGGAGTATAACCCCCTCCATCCACAGCTATAGACACCACATACACTGCACATACATGACTGCTGTATACACATACCGGGGCGCCGGGGCTGTAACTAGTATGGAGTATAACCCCCTCCATCCACAGCTATAGACACCACATACACTGCACATACATGACTGCTGTATACACATACCGGGGCACCGGGGCTGTAACTAGTATGGAGTATAACCCCCTCCATCCACAGCTATAGACACCACATACACTGCACATACATGACTGCTGTATACACATACCGGGGCGCCGGGGCTGTAACTAGTATGGAGTATAACCCCCTCCATCCACAGCTATAGGACACCACATACACTGCACATACATGACTGCTGTATACACATACCGGGGCTGTAACTAGTATGGAGTATAACCCCCTCCATCCACAGCTATAGACACCACATACACTGCACATACATGACTGCTGTATACACATACCGGGGCGCCGGGGCTGTAACTAGTATGGAGTATAACCCCCTCCATCCACAGCTATAGACACCCACATACACTGCACATACATGACTGCTGTATACACATACCGGGGCTGTAACTAGTATGGAGTATAACCCCCTCCATCCACAGCTATAGACACCCACATACACTGCACATACATGACTGCTGTATACACATACCGGGGCGCCGGGGCTGTAACTAGTATGGAGTATAACCTCCTCCATCCACAGCTATAGACACCACATACATGACTGCTGTATACACATACCGGGGCTGTAACTAGTATGGAGTATAACCCCCTCCATCCACAGCTATAGACACCACATACACTGCACATACATGACTGCTGTATACACATACCGGGGCACCGGGGCTGTAACTAGTATGGAGTATAACCCCCTCCATCCACAGCTATAGACACCACATACACTGCACATACATGACTGCTGTATACACATACCGGGGCGCCGGGGCTGTAACTAGTATGGAGTATAACCCCCTCCATCCACAGCTATAGGACACCACATACACTGCACATACATGACTGCTGTATACACATACCGGGGCTGTAACTAGTATGGAGTATAACCCCCTCCATCCACAGCTATAGACACCACATACACTGCACATACATGACTGCTGTATACACATACCGGGGCTGTAACTAGTATGGAGTATAACCCCCTCCATCCACAGCTATAGACACCCACATACACTGCACATACATGACTGCTGTATACACATACCGGGGCGCCGGGGCTGTAACTAGTATGGAGTATAACCTCCTCCATCCACAGCTATAGACACCACATACATGACTGCTGTATACACATACCGGGGCTGTAACTAGTATGGAGTATAACCCCCTCCATCCACAGCTATAGACACCACATACACTGCACATACATGACTGCTGTATACACATACCGGGGCTGTAACTAGTATGGAGTATAACCCCCTCCATCCACAGCTATAGACACCACATACACTGCACATACATGACTGCTGTATACACATACCGGGGCTGTAACTAGTATGGAGTATAACCCCCTCCATCCACAGCTATAGACACCACATACACTGCACATACATGACTGCTGTATACACATACCGGGGCGCCGGGGCTGTAACTAGTATGGAGTATAACCTCCTCCATCCACAGCTATAGACACCACATACACTGCACATACATGACTGCTGTATACACATACCGGGGCTGTAACTAGTATGGAGTATAACCCCCTCCATCCACAACTATAGACACCCACATACACTGCACATACATGACTGCTGTATACACATACCGGGGCGCCGGGGCTGTAACTAGTATGGAGTATAACCCCCTCCATCCACAGCTATAGACACCACATACACTGCACATACATGACTGCTGTATACACATGCCGGGGCTGTAACTAGTATGGAGTATAACCCCCTCCATCCACAGCTATAGACACCACATACACTGCACATACATGACTGCTGTATACACATACCGGGGCTGTAACTAGTATGGAGTATAACCCCCTCCATCCACAGCTATAGACACCACATACACTGCACATACATGACTGCTGTATACACATACCGGGGCTGTAACTAGTATGGAGTATAACCCCCTCCATCCACAGCTATAGACACCCACATACACTGCACATACATGACTGCTGTATACACATACCGGGGCTGTAACTAGTATGGAGTATAACCCCCTCCATCCACAGCTATAGACACCACATACATGACTGCTGTATACACATACCGGGGCTGTAACTAGTATGGAGTATAACCCCCTCCATCCACAGCTATAGACACCACATACATGACTGCTGTATACACATACCGGGGCTGTAACTAGTATGGAGTATAACCCCCTCCATCCACAGCTATAGACACCACATACACCGCACATACATGACTGCTGTATACACATACCGGGGCTGTAACTAGTATGGAGTATAACCCCCTCCATCCACAGCTATAGACACCACATACATGACTGCTGTATACACATATCGGGGCTGTAACTAGTATGGAGTATAACCCCCTCCATCCACAGCTATAGACACCCACATACACTGCACATACATGACTGCTGTATACACATACCGGGGCTGTAACTAGTATGGAGTATAACCCCCTCCATCCACAGCTATAGACACCACATACATGACTGCTGTATACACATACTGGGGCGCCGGGGCTGTAACTAGTATGGAGTATAACCCCCTCCATCCACAGCTATAGACACCACATACACTGCACATACATGACTGCTGTATACACATACCGGGGCTGTAACTAGTATGGAGTATAACCCCCTCCATCCACAGCTATAGACACCACATACACTGCACATACATGACTGCTGTATACACATACCGGGGCGCCGGGGCTGTAACTAGTATGGAGTATAACCCCCTCCATCCACAGCTATAGACACCACATACATGACTGCTGTATACACATACCGGGGCGTCGGGGGCTAACACACCTTAGTAATGGGCACAGGGACCCCGGTAACTCACACATCCCTCTCTCTTTTGTTTTTTTGTTTTTATTGTAGCTTGTGAGCCCCATATAGGGGTATGGGAGGAAATCCACGCAAACACGGGGAGAACATACAAACTCCTGACAGTTGTTGTCCTTGTCAGGATTCGAGCCCAGGACTCCAGCTCTATAAGGTTACAGTGCTAACCACTGAGCCTCGGTGTTGCCCCCTGGAATGTCTGCAGCTCTGCAACCACCTCCGTTCCCAGTAGTGCGCCATTTCTGCAGCCCGGAGATCTCCCCCTTATACGCTCCGCAGCTTGCGGGTTCAGTCCATGGATATGGCGCCCCTGGTGGTTTGGAGGTTCAGCCCCACATTTCTCTTGGCTGAGACACTCCTGTAATCCCATCCACTTTGCTGCAGTGTAAGTCAATGTAGTTTAGCCCCCTGCGGCGGTTTTGCCCTGTGTGTACCCGGTCTTAGCAGCGTCAGCCATAGTAACACGCTGCGGGCCTGATAAGCGGGATGTGTTATAGATGAGAAGGTATACAGCGTATACAGCACTGGCTGTCAGCAGTCACATCTCTGCGCTCTCCTGTCAGCTACGTTTCATTTTTGACACTTTGGGGGGTGGTCAGAGAGAAGAGAATGGTAGACACTGTATGGCGGTATTTGTAGATGGCACTATTATATAGGGGAGTGGTAGACACTGTATGGCGGTATTTGTAGATGGTGCTGTTATATAGGGGAGTGGTAGACACTGTATGGGGGTATTTGTAGTTGGCACTGTTATATAGGGGAGTGGTAGACACTGTATGGGGGTATTTGTAGATGGCGCTGTTATATAGGGGAGTGGTAGACACTGTATGGCGGTATTTGTAGATGGCGCTGTTATATAGGGGAGTGGTAGACACTGTATGGCGGTATTTGTAGATGGCAGTATTATATAGGGGAGTGGTAGACACTGTATGGGGGTATTTGTAGATGGCGCTGTTATATAGGGGAGTGGTAGACACTGTATGGCGGTATTTGTAGATGGCGCTGTTATATAGGGGAGTGGTAGACACTGTATGGCGGTATTTGTAGATGGCACTATTATATAGGGGAGTGGTAGACACTGTATGGGGGTATTTGTAGATGGCAGTATTATATAGGGGAGTGGTAGACACTGTATGGGGGTATTTGTAGATGGCGCTATTATATAGGGGAGTGGTAGACACTGTATGGCGGTATTTGTAGATGGCAGTATTATATAGGGGAGTGGTAGACACTGTATGGCGGTATTTGTAGATGGCAGTATTATATAGGGGAGTGGTATACACTGTATGGGGGTATTTGTAGATGGCACTGTTATATAGGGGAGTGGTAGACACTGTATGGCGGTATTTGTAGATGGCGCTGTTATATAGGGGAGTGGTAGACACTGTATGGCGGTATTTGTAGATGGTGCTGTTATATAGGGGAGTGGTAGACACTGTATGGGGGTATTTGTAGATGGCGCTATTATATAGGGGAGTGGTAGACACTGTATGGCGGTATTTGTAGATGGCACTATTATATAGGGGAGTGGTAGACACTGTATGGCGGTATTTGTAGATGGTGCTGTTATATAGGGGAGTGGTAGACACTGTATGGGGGTATTTGTAGTTGGCACTGTTATATAGGGGAGTGGTAGACACTGTATGGGGGTATTTGTAGATGGCGCTGTTATATAGGGGAGTGGTAGACACTGTATGGCGGTATTTGTAGATGGCACTATTATATAGGGGAGTGGTAGACACTGTATGGGGGTATTTGTAGATGGCGCTATTATATAGGGGAGTGGTAGACACTGTATGGCGGTATTTGTAGATGGCAGTATTATATAGGGGAGTGGTAGACACTGTATGGCGGTATTTGTAGATGGCAGTATTATATAGGGGAGTGGTATACACTGTATGGGGGTATTTGTAGATGGCACTGTTATATAGGGGAGTGGTAGACACTGTATGGCGGTATTTGTAGATGGCGCTGTTATATAGGGGAGTGGTAGACACTGTATGGGGGTATTTGTAGATGGCAGTATTATATAGGGGAGTGGTAGACACTGTATGGGGGTATTTGTAGATGGCGCTGTTATATAGGGGAGTGGTAGACACTGTATGGCGGTATTTGTAGATGGCAGTATTATATAGGGGAGTGGTAGACACTGTATGGGGGTATTTGTAGATGGCAGTATTATATAGGGGAGTGGTAGACACTGTATGGGGGTATTTGTAGATGGCAGTATTATATAGGGGAGTGGTAGATACTGTATGGGGGTATTTGTAGATGGCAGTATTATATAGGGGAGTGGTAGACACTGTATGGGGGTATTTGTAGATGGCAGTATTATATAGGGGAGTGGTAGACACTGTATGGGGGTATTTGTAGATGGCGCTGTTATATAGGGGAGTGGTAGACACTGTATGGCGGTATTTGTAGATGGCACTATTATATAGGGGAGTGGTAGACACTGTATGGGGGTATTTGTAGATGGCGCTGTTATATAGGGGAGTGGTAGACACTGTATGGGGGTATTTGTAGATGGCACTGTTATATAGGGGAGTGGTAGACACTGTATGGGGGTATTTGTAGATGGCAGTATTATATAGGGGAGTGGTAGACACTGTATGGGGGTATTTGTAGATGGCGCTGTTATATAGGGGAGTGGTAGACACTGTATGGGGGTATTTGTAGATGGCACTGTTATATAGGGGAGTGGTAGACACTGTATGGGGGTATTTGTAGATGGCGCTGTTATATAGGGGAGTGGTAGACACTGTATGGGGGTATTTGTAGATGGCAGTATTATATAGGGGAGTGGTAGACACTGTATGGGGGTATTTGTAGATGGCAGTATTATATAGGGGAGTGGTAGACACTGTATGGGGGTATTTGTAGATGGCACTGTTATATAGGGGAGTGGTAGACACTGTATGGGGGTATTTGTAGATGGCAGTATTATATAGGGGAGTGGTAGACACTGTATGGGGGTATTTGTAGATGGCAGTATTATATAGGGGAGTGGTATACACTGTATGGGGGTATTTGTAGATGGTGCTGTTATATAGGGGAGTGGTAGACACTGTATGGGGGTATTTGTAGATGGCAGTATTATATAGGGGAGTGGTAGACACTGTATGGGGGTATTTGTAGATGGCAGTATTATATAGGGGAGTGGTAGACACTGTATGGGGGTATTTGTAGATGGCAGTATTATATAGGGGAGTGGTAGACACTGTATGGGGGTATTTGTAGATGGCGCTGTTATATAGGGGAGTGGTAGACACTGTATGGGGGTATTTGTAGATGGCAGTATTATATAGGGGAGTGGTAGACACTGTATGGGGGTATTTGTAGATGGCAGTATTATATAGGGGAGTGGTATACACTGTATGGGGGTATTTGTAGATGGTGCTGTTATATAGGGGAGTGGTAGACACTGTATGGGGGTATTTGTAGATGGCAGTATTATATAGGGGAGTGGTAGACACTGTATGGGGGTATTTGTAGATGGCAGTATTATATAGGGGAGTGGTAGACACTGTATGGGGGTATTTGTAGATGGCAGTATTATATAGGGGAGTGGTAGACACTGTATGGCGGTATTTGTAGATGGCAGTATTATATAGGGGAGTGGTAGACACTGTATGGGGGTATTTGTAGATGGCACTATTATATAGGGGAGTGGTAGACACTGTATGGGGGTATTTGTAGATGGCGCTGTTATATAGGGGAGTGGTAGACACTGTATGGGGGTATTTGTAGATGGCACTGTTATATAGGGGAGTGGTAGACACTGTATGGGGGTATTTGTAGATGGCAGTATTATATAGGGGAGTGGTAGACACTGTATGGGGGTATTTGTAGATGGTGCTGTTATATAGGGGAGTGGTAGACACTGTATGGGGGTATTTGTAGATGGCACTGTTATATAGGGGAGTGGTAGACACTGTATGGGGGTATTTGTAGATGGCAGTATTATATAGGGGAGTGGTAGACACTGTATGGGGGTATTTGTAGATGGCGCTATTATATAGGGGAGTGGTAGACACTGTATGGGGGTATTTGTAGATGGCAGTATTATATAGGGGAGTGGTAGACACTGTATGGGGGTATTTGTAGATGGCGCTATTATATAGGGGAGTGGTAGACACTGTATGGGGGTATTTGTAGATGGCAGTATTATATAGGGGAGTGGTAGACACTGTATGGGGGTATTTGTAGATGGCACTGTTATATAGGGGAGTGGTAGACACTGTATGGGGGTATTTGTAGATGGCAGTATTATATAGGGGAGTGGTAGACACTGTATGGGGGTATTTGTAGATGGCGCTGTTATATAGGGGAGTGGTAGACACTGTATGGGGGTATTTGTAGATGGCAGTATTATATAGGGGAGTGGTAGACACTGTATGGGGGTATTTGTAGATGGTGCTGTTATATAGGGGAGTGGTAGACACTGTATGGGGGTATTTGTAGATGGCGCTATTATATAGGGGAGTGGTAGACACTGTATGGGGGTATTTGTAGATGGCACTGTTATATAGGGGAGTGGTAGACACTGTATGGGGGTATTTGTAGATGGCAGTATTATATAGGGGAGTGGTAGACACTGTATGGCGGTATTTGTAGATGGCAGTATTATATAGGGGAGTGGTAGACACTGTATGGGGGTATTTGTAGATGGCAGTATTATATAGGGGAGTGGTAGACACTGTATGGGGGTATTTGTAGATGGCAGTATTATATAGGGGAGTGGTATACACTGTATGGGGGTATTTGTAGATGGTGCTGTTATATAGGGGAGTGGTAGACACTGTATGGGGGTATTTGTAGATGGCAGTATTATATAGGGGAGTGGTAGACACTGTATGGGGGTATTTGTAGATGGCAGTATTATATAGGGGAGTGGTAGACACTGTATGGGGGTATTTGTAGATGGCAGTATTATATAGGGGAGTGGTAGACACTGTATGGGGGTATTTGTAGATGGCGCTGTTATATAGGGGAGTGGTAGACACTGTATGGGGGTATTTGTAGATGGCACTGTTATATAGGGGAGTGGTAGACACTGTATGGGGGTATTTGTAGATGGCAGTATTATATAGGGGAGTGGTAGACACTGTATGGGGGTATTTGTAGATGGTGCTGTTATATAGGGGAGTGGTAGACACTGTATGGGGGTATTTGTAGATGGCACTGTTATATAGGGGAGTGGTAGACACTGTATGGGGGTATTTGTAGATGGCAGTATTATATAGGGGAGTGGTAGACACTGTATGGGGGTATTTGTAGATGGCGCTATTATATAGGGGAGTGGTAGACACTGTATGGGGGTATTTGTAGATGGCAGTATTATATAGGGGAGTGGTAGACACTGTATGGGGGTATTTGTAGATGGCACTGTTATATAGGGGAGTGGTAGACACTGTATGGGGGTATTTGTAGATGGCAGTATTATATAGGGGAGTGGTAGACACTGTATGGGGGTATTTGTAGATGGCGCTGTTATATAGGGGAGTGGTAGACACTGTATGGGGGTATTTGTAGATGGCGCTATTATATAGGGGAGTGGTAGACACTGTATGGGGGTATTTGTAGATGGCAGTATTATATAGGGGAGTGGTAGACACTGTATGGGGGTATTTGTAGATGGTGCTGTTATATAGGGGAGTGGTAGACACTGTATGGGGGTATTTGTAGATGGCGCTATTATATAGGGGAGTGGTAGACACTGTATGGGGGTATTTGTAGATGGCACTGTTATATAGGGGAGTGGTAGACACTGTATGGGGGTATTTGTAGATGGCAGTATTATATAGGGGAGTGGTAGACACTGTATGGCGGTATTTGTAGATGGCACTATTATATAGGGGAGTGGTAGACACTGTATGGGGGTATTTGTAGATGGTGCTGTTATATAGGGGAGTGGTAGACACTGTATGGGGGTATTTGTAGATGGCGCTATTATATAGGGGAGTGGTAGACACTGTATGGGGGTATTTGTAGATGGCAGTATTATATAGGGGAGTGGTAGACACTGTATGGAGGTATTTGTAGATGGCAGTATTATATAGGGGAGTGGTAGACACTGTATGGGGGTATTTGTAGATGGTGCTGTTATATAGGGGAGTCGTAGACACTGTATGGGGGTATTTGTAGATGGCACTGTTATATAGGGGAGTGGTAGACACTGTATGGGGGTATTTGTAGATGGCAGTATTATATAGGGGAGTGGTAGACACTGTATGGGGGTATTTGTAGATGGCACTGTTATATAGGGGAGTGGTAGACACTGTATGGGGGTATTTGTAGATGGCGCTGTTATATAGGGGAGTGGTAGACACTGTATGGGGGTATTTGTAGATGGCACTGTTATATAGGGGAGTGGTAGACACTGTATGGCGGTATTTGTAGATGGCGCTGTTATATAGGGGAGTGGTAGACACTGTATGGGGGTATTTGTAGATGGCAGTATTATATAGGGGAGTGGTAGACACTGTATGGGGGTATTTGTAGATGGCGCTGTTATATAGGGGAGTGGTAGACACTGTATGGGGGTATTTGTAGATGGCAGTATTATATAGGGGAGTGGTAGACACTGTATGGGGGTATTTGTAGATGGCACTGTTATATAGGGGAGTGGTAGACACTGTATGGCGGTATTTGTAGATGGCGCTGTTATATAGGGGAGTGGTAGACACTGTATGGGGGTATTTGTAGATGGCGCTATTATATAGGGGAGTGGTAGACACTGTATGGGGGTATTTGTAGATGGCACTGTTATATAGGGGAGTGGTAGACACTGTATGGGGGTATTTGTAGATGGCACTGTTATATAGGAGAGTGGTAGACACTGTATGGGGGTATTTGTAGATGGCAGTATTATATAGGGGAGTGATAGACACTGTATGGGGGTATTTGTAGATGGTGCTGTTATATAGGGGAGTGGTAGACACTGTATGGGGGTATTTGTAGATGGCGCTGTTATATAGGGGAGTGGTAGACACTGTATGGGGGTATTAGTAGATGGCAGTATTATATAGGGGAGTGGTAGACACTGTATGGCGGTATTTGTAGATGGCGCTGTTATATAGGGGAGTGGTAGACACTGTATGGGGGTATTTGTAGATGGCAGTATTATATAGGGGAGTGGTAGACACTGTATGGCGGTATTTGTAGATGGCAGTATTATATAGGGGAGTGGTAGACACTGTATGGGGGTATTTGTAGATGGCACTGTTATATAGGGGAGTGGTAGACACTGTATGGCGGTATTTGTAGATGGCACTGTTATATAGGGGAGTGGTAGACACTGTATGGCGGTATTTGTAGATGGCACTGTTATATAGGGGAGTGGTAGACACTGTATGGGGGTATTTGTAGATGGCACTGTTATATAGGGGAGTGGTAGACACTGTATGGGGGTATTTGTAGATGGCAGTATTATATAGGGGAGTGGTAGACACTGTATGGGGGTATTTGTAGATGGCAGTATTATATAGGGGAGTGGTAGACACTGTATGGGGGTATTTGTAGATGGCACTGTTATATAGGGGAGTGGTAGACACTGTATGGGGGTATTTGTAGATGGCACTGTTATATAGGGGAGTGGTAGACACTGTATGGCGGTATTTGTAGATGGCACTGTTATATAGGGGAGTGGTAGACACTGTATGGCGGTATTTGTAGATGGCACTGTTATATAGGGGAGTGGTAGACACTGTATGGGGGTATTTGTAGATGGCACTGTTATATAGGGGAGTGGTAGACACTGTATGGGGGTATTTGTAGATGGCACTGTTATATAGGGGAGTGGTAGACACTGTATGGGGGTATTTGTAGATGGCGCTGTTATATAGGGGAGTGGTAGACACTGTATGGGGGTATTTTGTAGATGGCACTGTTATATAGGGGAGTGGTAGACACTGTATGGGGGTATTTGTAGATGGCAGTATTATATAGGGGAGTGGTAGACACTGTATGGGGGTATTTGTAGATGGCAGTATTATATAGGGGAGTGGTAGACACTGTATGGGGGTATTTGTAGATGGCAGTATTATATAGGGGAGTGGTAGACACTGTATGGGGGTATTTGTAGATGGCACTGTTATATAGGGGAGTGGTAGAAACTGTATGGGGGTATTTGTAGATGGCACTGTTATATAGGGGAGTGGTAGACACTGTATGGGGGTATTTGTAGATGGCGCTATTATATAGGGGAGTGGTAGACACTGTATGGGGGTATTTGTAGATGGCACTGTTATATAGGGGAGTGGTAGACACTGTATGGGGGTATTTGTAGATGGCACTGTTATATAGGGGAGTGGTAGACACTGTATGGGGGTATTTGTAGATGGCAGTATTATATAGGGGAGTGGTAGACACTGTATGGGGGTATTTGTAGATGGCAGTATTATATAGGGGAGTGGTAGACACTGTATGGGGGTATTTGTAGATGGCAGTATTATATAGGGGAGTGGTAGACACTGTATGGGGGTATTTGTAGATGGCACTGTTATATAGGGGAGTGGTAGACACTGTATGGGGGTATTTGTAGATGGCACTGTTATATAGGGGAGTGGTAGACACTGTATGGGGGTATTTGTAGATGGCAGTATTATATAGGGGAGTGGTAGACACTGTATGGGGGTATTTGTAGATGGTGCTGTTATATAGGGGAGTGGTAGACACTGTATGGGGGTATTTGTAGATGGCAGTATTATATAGGGGAGTGGTAGACACTGTATGGGGGTATTTGTAGATGGCGCTATTATATAGGGGAGTGGTAGACACTGTATGGGGGTATTTGTAGATGGCGCTGTTATATAGGGGCAGTTTTACCCATTGTATGGGGGTATTTGTAGATGGCGCTGTTATATAGGGGCAGTTTTACCCATTGTATGGGGGTATTTGTAGATGGTGCTGTTATATAGGGGAGTGGTAGACACTGTATGGGGGTATTTGTAGATGGCACTGTTATATAGGGGAGTGGTAGACACTGTATGGGGGTATTTGTAGATGGCGCTGTTATATAGGGGAGTGGTAGACACTGTATGGGGGTATTTGTAGATGGCAGTATTATATAGGGGAGTGGTAGACACTGTATGGGGGTATTTGTAGATGGTGCTGTTATATAGGGGAGTGGTAGACACTGTATGGCGGTATTTGTAGATGGCGCTATTATATAGGGGAGTGGTAGATACTGTATGGGGGTATTTGTAGATGGCACTGTTATATAGGGGAGTGGTAGACACTGTATGGCGGTATTTGTAGATGGCGCTATTATATAGGGGAGTGGTATACACTGTATGGGGGTATTTGTAGATGGCGCTGTTATATAGGGGAGTGGTAGACACTGTATGGCGGTATTTGTAGATGGCGCTATTATATAGGGGAGTGGTATACACTGTATGGGGGTATTTGTAGATGGCACTGTTATATAGGGGAGTGGTAGACACTGTATGGCGGTATTTGTAGATGGCACTGTTATATAGGGGAGTGGTAGACACTGTATGGGGGTATTTGTAGATGGCGCTATTATATAGGGGAGTGGTATACACTGTATGGGGGTATTTGTAGATGGCGCTATTATATAGGGGAGTGGTAGACACTGTATGGGGGTATTTGTAGATGGCACTGTTATATAGGGGAGTGGTAGACACTGTATGGGGGTATTTGTAGATGGCACTGTTATATAGGGGAGTGGTAGACACTGTATGGGGGTATTTGTAGATGGCGCTGTTATATAGGGGAGTGGTAGACACTGTATGGGGGTATTTGTAGATGGCACTGTTATATAGGGGAGTGGTAGACACTGTATGGGGGTATTTGTAGATGGCAGTATTATATAGGGGAGTGGTATACACTGTATGGGGGTATTTGTAGATGGCAGTATTATATAGGGGAGTGGTAGACACTGTATGGGGGTATTTGTAGATGGCGCTGTTATATAGGGGAGTGGTAGACACTGTATGGGGGTATTTGTAGATGGCAGTATTATATAGGGGAGTGGTAGACACTGTATGGGGGTATTTGTAGATAGCGCTATTATATAGGGGAGTGGTAGACACTGTATGTGGGTATTTGTAGATGGCAGTATTATATAGGGGAGTGGTAGACACTGTATGGGGGTATTTGTAGATGGCAGTATTATATAGGGGAGTGGTAGACACTGTATGGCGGTATTTGTAGATGGCACTGTTATATAGGGGAGTGGTAGACACTGTATGGGGGTATTTGTAGATGGCGCTGTTATATAGGGGAGTGGTAGACACTGTATGGGGATATTTGTAGATGGCAGTATTATATAGGGGAGTGGTAGACACTGTATGGGGGTATTTGTAGATGGTGCTGTTATATAGGGGAGTGGTAGACACTGTATGGCGGTATTTGTAGATAGCGCTATTATATAGGGGAGTGGTATACACTGTATGGGGGTATTTGTAGATGGCGCTATTATATAGGGGAGTGGTATACACTGTATGGGGGTATTTGTAGATGGCGCTATTATATAGGGGAGTGGTAGACACTGTATGGGGGTATTTGTAGATAGCACTGTTATATAGGGGAGTGGTAGACACTGTATGGGGGTATTTGTAGATGGCACTGTTATATAGGGGAGTGGTAGACACTGTATGGGGGTATTTGTAGATGGCACTGTTATATAGGGGAGTGGTAGACACTGTATGGCGGTATTTGTAGATGGCACTGTTATATAGGGGAGTGGTAGACACTGTATGGGGGTATTTGTAGATGGCGCTGTTATATAGGGGAGTGGTAGACACTGTATGGGGGTATTTGTAGATGGCACTGTTATATAGGGGAGTGGTAGACACTGTATGGGGGTATTTGTAGATGGCGCTATTATATAGGGGAGTGGTAGACACTGTATGGGGGTATTTGTAGATGGCACTGTTATATAGGGGAGTGGTAGACACTGTATGGGGGTATTTGTAGATGGCACTGTTATATAGGGGAGTGGTAGACACTGTATGGGGGTATTTGTAGATGGCACTGTTATATAGGGGAGTGGTAGACACTGTATGGGGGTATTTGTAGATGGCACTGTTATATAGGGGAGTGGTAGACACTGTATGGGGGTATTTGTAGATGGCAGTATTCTATAGGGGAGTGGTAGACACTGTATGGGGGTATTTGTAGATGGCAGTATTATATAGGGGAGTGGTAGACACTGTATGGGGGTATTTGTAGATGGCAGTATTATATAGGGGAGTGGTAGACACTGTATGGGGGTATTTGTAGATGGCACTGTTATATAGGGGAGTGGTAGACACTGTATGGGGGTATTTGTAGATGGCAGTATTATATAGGGGAGTGGTAGACACTGTATGGGGGTATTTGTAGATGGCGCTGTTATATAGGGGCAGTTTTACCCATTGTATGGGGGTATTTGTAGATGGCAGTATTATATAGGGGAGTGGTAGACACTGTATGGGGGTATTTGTAGATGGCACTGTTATATAGGGGAGTGGTAGACACTGTATGGGGGTATTTGTAGATGGCAGTATTATATAGGGGAGTGGTAGACACTGTATGGGGGTATTTGTAGATGGCGCTGTTATATAGGGGCAGTTTTACCCCTTGTACGGGGGATATTCATTGATGTATAATTGTCTTTCTATCAGACACACCTCTCCAGATCTCAGCACCACTTCTACTGGATCTTCCAGGATGTCGGGTGCGGGTAGTAAGAGAGCAGCGGGGGACGCCGGCCCCTCCGGGCCCCCTGAGAAGAAGGCAGCAGTGGAGGATTCTGGGACCACAGTGGAGACTATAAAGCTTGGCGGGGTCTCCTCTACAGTAAGTCCGATGCTTGTGCTGCTTCTCTGGTTGTTTCCTTTCCCTTTCCCCCATTTCTGACCTTGTCTGTGACCTCTTGCAGGAGGAGCAGGACCTGCGGACCCTGCAGGTGAAGAACAAGAAGCTGGCCGGCATGCTGGACCAAAGACAGGCCATAGAAGATGAGCTGCGGGACCGTATAGAGACCCTGGAGAAGCGGCAGGCCACAGATGATGCATCGCTTCTTATCATCAATCGCTACTGGAGTCAGGTCAGTGACGTGGCCTCTACGTGGCGGGATCGTATGGCTATATGTGGCCATATAATACAAGATCTTAGGGTATTGTTATGTTACCGATCAGCGCCGTAATAGTATGGCACTGTACCTACGCCATTACATCCTGCCGAGGGTCGGGGCTAGCTATCAGAGGGATTATCTCCCTGGGGTTCAACACCCCCTAGGGGGTCTAATAAATGCAAAAAAAAAATAAAAAAAAAAGTAAAAAAAAATATAAAAAAAATAAAAAGAATTAAAAGTTCAAATCACCCCCCTTTCCCTAGAACACATATAAAAGTAGTTAAAAACTGTGAAACACATACATGTTAGGTATCCCCGCGTCCGAAATCGCCGGCTCTACAAATCTATACAAATATTTTTCCTGTTCGGTAAACGCCGTAGCGGGAAAAATAGTCGAAAGTGCCAAACCGCCGTTTTTTCACTGTTTTGATTCTGATAAAAATTTGAATAAAAAGTGATCAAAGCAAAAACATTTCCTGAAAATGGTAGAACTAAAAAGTACACCCGGCCCCGCAAAAAAAGACGCCCTATGCATCCCCGTACACCTATGTATAAAAAAGTTACGGCCGTCGGAATATGGCGACTTTTAGAAAAAAAAATTTTTAACACAGTTTTGGAATTTTTTTTAGGGGTCAAAATGTAAATATAACCATATAAATTTGGTATCCCTGGAACCGTACCGAAACACAGAATACAGGGGACATGTCATTTTGGCTGCACAGTGAACGCCGTAAAACCAAAGCCCGTAAGAAAGTCGCAGAAATGCATTTTTTCGTCAAATCCACCCCATTTTGAATTTTTTCCCTGCTTCCCAGTACAGTATATAGAATAAATAATGGCGGCATCATGAAGAAAAATTTGTCCCGCAAAAATTAAGACCTCATATGGCTCTGGGAGCGGAGAAATAAAAAAGTTATGGGGTTTAGAAGGAGGGGAGTCAAAAACGAAAATCAAAAAATGCCATCGGCGGGAAGGGGTTAAACAGTCATTAATGTACAAACGATTTGGCGTCTTTACGGGGTTAAATGACGAGCATACTTTCTGATTGATAATGGGGAGGGTGAGATGATGGACATAAGCCCACGGTGGTCCGCTGCAGCCATGTTTCCGTTTTCTTATATACTGTCCTTTACTTTCCACCCGTTCAGTTTGATGAAAATATTCGCATCCTCCTCGGCCGCTACGACTTGGACCAAGACTTGGGGGAATTCCTTAGTGAACGTAAAGCGTTGGCCATTCCAGAGCCCGAGCCGGACTCCGACAGTAACTCAGAGCGTAAGGACAGCGAAAGAGGTGAGAGTGCAATCCCCAGTCCTAAGACACCCCCCCCTTCCCCAAAGTGGATCCTTCCAGATTTGTGGTCTGATGAAGTCACAGCATTGCCCAATAAAGGGGCTTTACTTCTTCAAGGAGACGTGAGGTTGTCTGTGTATACTGAGCTCCATTTCTTCGTCTCAGGCCACGTCACTTCCATTGGTCACATGTTCCTACTGTAGGGCAGTCCCATTCCATTGCATGGGGCTGAGCTGCAATACCAATCACGGCCACAGCAATCAATCCCATAGTCCCAGAATATCCCTTTAAGTGTTGCTGACATTTCTGCGCTTGTTTCGCTTGCAGGGGACGGCCTGACGGAGTCGTCCTTCTCCTTCCTGGGCACCCTGGCCAGCAGCAGCAGTGAGGAGATTGAGTCTCAGCTGCAGGAACGCGTGGAGTCTTCTCGCCGAGCCGTTTCCCGCATTGTGCTGGTGTACGATCGCTTGCACGCCCGGTTGGACCTTGTGTCTGCCAAGCTCAGCAGTAATGGTAAGACCTTCATCGCCAGCCGCGCCGATCTAGGAACATCAGGTGGTGGGTGGGTTGGTTGGGTGGTGTCAGTGTGCACTGCGCTATACACTCTTTGTTTTTTTCCGGTAGATTCGGCTCAGATGGAGGAAGCCGTCAAAGAACTGAACTCCATGCTGACGAATGAGAACATGCGGCTGCAGGAAGTGTGCAAGCGGCTGCAGGAGAAGCAGCAGAACATGACCCAGGAGGTAAAGCCGCCACTGCAGAGCTGTAATATTAGAGGGGTGACCGGCCCTGATCGGTGGGGTGCGATGTTCCGTATAGTGGCTGGGCTTGGTATTGCAGCTCTACTACTAAGCAGGATTCCCAGCTGTATTGTCATGGTATTACTTGGTAGACCTTGGCACCAGGCACCCATGCTGACGCACATCTGTAAGGGCGCCCGGCGGAGGTGTCACCGACTACACCCTAACTCCAGTCCTTGTTCTCCCTCCAGTTCGCCCAGCTGCAAACACGTCTAGAGAACGCCGAGTCCCGAGTGTCTGTGCTGGACGGTCTCATCGAAGATCTACAGTGGGACATCGATAAGGTCCGCAAAAGGGAGCAGCGGCTGAACAGACACTTGTCCGAGGTCCTGGAGAGGGTAAGACATACTGATGATGTCATCGCGCGGCAGCCACATGGTTCACGTGACCCCGGAATTAATAGATATTCTCTTGTCAGGTGAACTCCAAGGGCTACAAAGTGTACGGGGCGGGAAGCAGCTTGTACGGAGGAACCATAACCATCAACTCTAAGAAGGTGAAGTAATGTCCCCTATAGGCAGTAATGTCTCCCCGTTAGTACTGGACAGGTGACTTTCCTTCATTCCTGTTGTCCAGTCCAGTATCGGCTGTTACCTCTGCCCCCCTATAGCGACGCCCCTACACAGGGGTTCGGGTTAGTTCCATCATACGTTGCTGCTTTTGTTTTCCTGCAGTTTCTGCTTGTGAAGCTACAAGTTCAGAGTTCAGAGCAGCCACACTTTCCATCGCTCTTTTCTTCTCCTAATGCTCCTCTAGAGTGTTTTGTTTCTCTTCTCTTCTCTCGTGGGTGGGCCTGCTGAGATTTTGGAAGAAGAAACGACTTGTAAGCCCACCTGAATGATCTAGTGACCCGCTGTGTGTGTGGATAATAATGACTTTCGTGGACGCAGGAGACATCTACTGTAGGATCAGCCTCTGCTTGTGAAGCTCCAAGTTCAGAGCTCAGTGGACTTTCCATGTGACACGTTCTTCCTCTTCACCCCTCCTAGCTCTTCTCCAGCATTTTTGTGTCTCTTCTCTTTATCATAGGTTTTGGGATCTATTATAACTTTGAGGTCACCTCATGAGCGTATAGGCGTCTGTATATAATCTGCCGTGTGTTAATAATACTGAACTTCTTAGAAGCCGATGCCGCGACTGCTCAGGGATAGATAAGCAAGTACCAGAGGCCTTTTACTGTAGGATCAGGGGCTGCTTGTGAAGCTCCAAGTTCAGAGCTCAGTGGACTTTCCTTATACAGTATGCTCCTCCAATAATGCTGCTTTGGTGTGTTTTTGTCGTTCGTTTTTCCACTCTCATGTTTGTATGTCCTATATGTCTATAGGGTCTCCATCAGAGCTGTATACACCAATCTATAGGGTCTCCATCAGATCTGTATACACCAATCTATAGGGTCTCCATCAGAGCTGTATACACCAATCTATAGGGTCTCCATCAGATCTGTATACACCAATCTATAGGGTCTCCATCAGATCTGTATACACCAATCTATAGGGTCTCCATCAGAGCTGTATACACCAATCTATAGGGTCTCCATCAGAGCTGTATACACCAATCTATAGGGTCTCCATCAGAGCTGTATACACCAATCTATAGGGTCTCCATCAGATCTGTATACACCAATCTATAGGGTCTCCATCAGAGCTGTATACACCAATCTATAGGGTCTCCATCAGAGCTGTATACACCAATCTATAGGGTCTCCATCAGAGCTGTATACACCAGTCTATAGGGTCTCCATCAGAGCTGTATACACCAATCTATAGGGTCTCCATCAGATCTGTATACACCAATCTATAGGGTCTCCATCAGAGCTGTATACACCAATCTATAGGGTCTCCATCAGATCTGTATACACCAATCTATAGGGTCTCCATCAGAGCTGTATACACCAATCTATAGGGTCTCCATCAGAGCTGTATACACCAATCTATAGGGTCTCCATCAGAGCTGTATACACCAATCTATAGGGTCTCCATCAGAGCTGTATACACCAATCTATAGGGTCTCCATCAGAGCTGTATACACCAATCTATAGGGTCTCCATCAGAGCTGTATACACCAATCTATAGGGTCTCCATCAGAGCTGTATACACCAATCTATAGGGTCTCCATCAGAGCTGTATACACCAATCTATAGGGTCTCCATCAGAGCTGTATACACCAATCTATAGGGTCTCCATCAGAGCTGTATACACCAATCTATAGGGTCTCCATCAGAGCTGTATACACCAATCTATAGGGTCTCCATCAGAGCTGTATACACCAATCTATAGGGTCTCCATCAGAGCTGTATACACCAATCTATAGGGTCTCCATCAGAGCTGTATACACCAATCTATAGGGTCTCCATCAGAGCTGTATACACCAATCTATAGGGTCTCCATCAGAGCTGTATACACCAATCTATAGGGTCTCCATCAGAGCTGTATACACCAATCTATAGGGTGTCCATCAGATCTGTATACACCAATCTATAGGGTCTCCGTCAGAGCTGTATACACCAATCTATAGGGAATTCTTAATCCTCCATTTCTGCACATACACTTAGTACTATGTCCGCCCCTCGTGGTGTCCGGCATGTCTTTATCTTGGACTCTTCCCTCGGCTTCTGGATCTTTGACGTTATTTCTCAATCTTTACATTTCTGCTTCTCTTCCGTCTTCCTGCAGTTTGAGGAGATGACGTCGGAGGTCGACATGAATAAGGAGTTGGCGGTCAACCGTCTGCAGGAATTGGACAAACTGAGACAAGACCTGCAGGATGTGACCGCGGAGAACCAGGAGCTCCAGGTACTTTTTCTAGCTGATTTCACTGGGGGACACAGCACTTTGGGTATAGACCCGGCCACCAGGTGGTTTCTATGGTGTCATTGCTGACTTGACACGTTAAAGGGGTTGTCCAGGACTATTAGATTGTGTTCTGTGGCCTCTTCACTACTTGCCAAGCACAGCGCCATACATTGGGTAGTGGCTGTACTTGGTACTGCAGCTCAGCTCCATTTATTTGAATAGGACTGAGCAGCAGCATGATCATGTGACCAATGGATGTGATGTCACCGGCCTGAGAAGAGGCCATATGGCACTTATATGATACCATCGGCCGGTCACATTCATGATGTTTCCTCTAACACATGGGAACGATTGTTACAGCCTGCTTGCTGGAGATCAGGTAGGAGTCCGGGGGGCCGTCTGTCACCCACCACCATTCTATAATCCCTTCTATCTCACATACCCAATCAGGCTTTGCTGGCAAACGCCGTGGAGGAGAACGTGCGCCTGTCTCCGGAGTACCGCTGCATGCAGTCTCAGTTCTCCGTCCTGTATAATGAATCTCTGCAGCTGAAGGCTCAGTTGGACGAGGCGCGGTCACTTCTACACGGGACACGCGGCAATCACCAGCGCCAACTGGAGCTTATCGAGGTGAGTGCCCGAAACCCAGAAACGTACTAAGGCTCCATGCACACGACGGTGGGTTTTGTCAGTGTGGCGTCTGTGTCTTTCTTAATAGAGGGCTCACTGACCCATTCTGTTCAAATGCCCCCGTATACATGACCATCCTATTAATATTATAAATGTGAAAGTTTGTGGGTTTGTGAGTTTGGATGTTCGGATGTTTGTTCCTCAATCACGGAAAAACCGCTCGACCGATTTGGCTGAAATTTTCCACAAACATAGTTAATACACCCCATTGCGCAATAGGCTACTTTTCGTCACAATAGCGCACATACGTTTGTGCCAGGACCCCCACAAAACCCAAACTCACACCACCATCTCTGCAATCTCACACACTTTGGACCATAGCAAGCCACAAAATTCCTATTACCCCCTACAGCCTCGCCCCTAACCCCACACAATCACATATACATATACTTTACCACTTTGCCCCTCACCTTACCGATACTCCAGGAGGCGCTCTTTAACGCTCCAGAGCAGCCATGTTTGCCGACCCCCACCGCTCTGACAATCCGCGACACCGCCCACCCATGTCAATACCCCTAGGCGGTCTAATAAATGCAAAAAAAAGAAGTTTAAAAAAAGTAAAAAAAATATAAAAAAAATAAATAAAAAGGCTTAAAAATTCAAATCACCCCCCTTTCCCTAGAACACATATAAAAGTAGTTAAAAACTGTGAAACACATACATGTTAGGTATCCCCACTTCCGAAATCGCCCGCTCTACAAAGCTATACAAATATTTTTCCTGTTCAGTAAACGCCGTAGCGGGAAAAATGGTCAAAAGTGCCAAACCGCCGTTTTTTCACTGTTTTGATTCTGATAAAAATTTGAATAAAAAGTGATCAAAGCAATAACATTTCCCGAAAATGGTAGAACTACAAAGTACACCCGGTCCCGCAAAAAAAGACGCCCTATACATCCCCGTACACGCACGTATAAAAAAGTTACGGCTGTCGGAATATGGCGACTTTTCAAAAAATAATTTTTTTAAACAGTTTTGGATTTTTAAGGGGTCAAAATGTAAATAAAACCATATAAATTTGGTATCCCCGAAATCGTAACGAAACACAGAATACAGGGGACAGGTCATTTTGGCTGCGCAGTGAACGCCGTAAAACCAAAGCCCGTAAGAAAGTCGCAGAAATGCATTTTTTCTTCCAGTCCACCCCATTCTGAATTTTTTCCCTGCTTCCCAGTACATTATATAGAATAAATAATGGCGGCATCATGAAGAAAAATTTGTCCCAGGAAAAATTAAGACCTCATATGGCTCTGGGAGCGGAGAAATAAAAAAGTTATGGGGTTTAGAAGGAGGGGAGTCAAAAACGAAAATCAAAAAATGCCATCGGCGGGAAAGGGTTAACTTCAGATACTTCTGGCCCAAAGTCACTATGTAAAGTTTCTCACAACACCGTATATATAGCGGCTCTAATACAAAGTAACTGCAACACAAAAGTCTCACGGATTCTCTGAATTACAGCAAAAACAAGATACACAGTTACATTTCATATCCCAGACCTTATACACAGTACGAAAACCTTACCCGCACCTGTATATACCCACTGCTACAATCACCGCAGACCAAGTCGCGGGTACCAACTAGTGTATTATAACATTATCCCCCCGGTTATCTTGCAGAGGGATGAGGTTGCTCTTCAGAAGAAAGTGCGGACAGAGGTGATTCAGCTGGAGGACACACTCGCTCAAGTACGGAAGGAGTACGAGATGCTGAGGATTGAGTTTGAGCAGACCCTGGCGGCCAACGAGCAGGCTGGTGAGTCTGGAGAGCAAGCGTGATATGTCAGGTAGTGGTTAATGTGAAATGCTGTACTATTATGGGCCTGATGATGGCGCTGGCTCAGGAAGCTTCCAGCCGTCAGGGCTAACCTACCCTGTTTCCCCGAAAATAAGACGGTGTCTTATATTAATTTTTGCTCCCAAAGATGCGCCATGTCTTATTTTCAGGGGGTGTCTTATTTTTTTCAAAGAAGAAATCACATATATTGCTAAATATAAAAATTAACATTTATTAAATACTGTACAGTATAAAAACATTTTTATAGATTTGTAGAGCAGGCGATTTTGGACACAGGGATACCTAACATGTACGGTATGTGTGTCACAGTATTTACATACTTTTATATGTGTTATATATATATATATATATATATATATATATATCTATATATATATATATATATATATATATATATTTTTGCATTATTTTTATTTTCTTATTCTTTGCATTTATTAACCCCCTGTAATACATTACAGACAGGCAACCTGCCTTCAAAAGAAATGACGATTTTTTGCAATGCAATTGCAAAGGTCTGATCACTAATGCAATGCATTAGTGATCAGACCTTTGCAATTGCATTGCATTGCAAAAAAATCGTCATTTCTTTTGCAGGCTGCATAGAGCCTTTACAAGGCTCCCAGCTGTCATGCCAATGTGACGTCGGCCCTGGAGCATGCTCCAGGTCCCGGCGATCACCGGCGCCAGAAGGGTTAATGCCCACCGACCGGAGGCATTAGCGCTGGATGTCTACTGACACCAGGTGGCTACGGCAGCTGCCCGACTCCCGGGTGGCCGGCATAGTTAAACACCCGGCAGGATGCCGGGTGTTTAACTATGGCAGCCACCCGGGAGTCGGGCGGCCGCCGTAGCCGCCTGGTGTCTTCTGGTGTCAGCAGACATCCAGCGCTAATGCCTCCGGTCGGTGCCCACACACGCTCCCATAGAAATGAATGGAAGCGCCCGGCACGCCGATTCACACCCCCCCCCCCCCCCCCCCCGGCTTGCCGGCTACTTCCATTCATTTCTATTGACCACGTCTTACTTTCGGGGGAGCATCTTATATTAGGCAAGGCAGCAAAATGTCTGCCATGCCACGTCTATTTTCGGGGAAACACACTAGTAGACTCTTCCAGAGGTTATCAGGCTGAAAGGTGTAATGTCCTGCAATACACAAGTGCGGAGGATTATTACACCAGCAGTCAGGGCGCTCCCTAGTGTTCAGGTCACATAGTGGGACTACAGAAGATAAAACATAAAAACACAAAAATCAACTTTTACGGGGTGTTTTTGTTTGGTAGGTCCCATCAATCGGGAGATGAGACATTTAATAAGCAGCCTCCAGAACCACAACCATCAGCTAAAGGGGGAGGTTCTGCGATACAAGAGACGTCTGCGCGAGATCCAAGGAGACATCAATAAGGTAAGTGAGCGAGGACGTCCAGGAGCGCGGCCCACGGCACCGACTGCATGACGACCATCCCTCTGTCTTTTAGATGCGTTCTCGCAGTAGTAGTGGTCTCTTCCTGCTACCCTCACAGTCCAGCGTGGAGGAGCCCAAAGAGGAACCCATGGAGATCAAGACCGAGCCGGAAGAAAGTGCCCCCCCGACACCGGCCTCGTCCCAGCCGGAGCCCGTCCTGAAACGTGAGAGGAGGAAGTGCAGGCGCAGCCCCAGCAGAGGGACAGGCGGGAACGGGAGAAGGAGCGGGAGAGGGAGCGCGGCCGGGAGAAGGACAGAGGAGACACTTCTAAGGAGATGTCAAAGCACGAGCCAGACATCAAACGCAAGGATGCCGAGAGTGTCAAGCAGATGAAGGCCGAACTGAAGTGAGTGCACGACACGCTCAGACCCCTGCCAAATAATGGGCCCCAAAAGATCGTCAGTGAGCTGACTTTTTCCCATAGGAATGCATTGACCAGCGTTGATTGGCCGAATGTCATACAGAGCACAGCATTCGGCCAATCAATGCTGCTTCTGCTGGAGGAGGCGGAGTCTAAGATCCGTCCACAGCAGTTTCCATTGTGGTCCGATCTCAGATGTAGCAGTGCTGAGTGTGCGCTGAACCATGCTGCACACTCAGCTCTGCTACATCTCTGTGTGTGCTGAGCTTTTCCGCTTCTCTGTGTAGTAGTGCTGTGTCAGCACTGCTACATCTGAGATCGGACCACAATGGAAACTGCTGTGGACGGATCTTAGACTCCGCCTCCTCCGGCAGAACCAGCGTTGATTGGCCGAATGCTGTACGCTGGCCAATCAACGCTGGTCAATGCATTCCTATGGGAAAAAAGTCAGCTCGCCTGTAGACTCACAGTCATATAGTTCACAGTCTCAAATTAATCGAATGTTAAATTCACCATTTGTCTAAAGTGGAGGTCACCTGATTTCGGCCGCCAATTCCTTTTTCCGTTTTTTTTTTCGATGCCTCCATTGTCGTAGTTCCTGTCCCACCTCCCCTGCGCAGTTATTGGTGCAAAAAAAAAAAGCGCCAGGGAAGGTGGAGGGGATACGAATTTTTACTGCGTTTGCCTCGTGGTATTCGATTGGAATCGAATACCTCGTGCAGCCTGATATTCCATCGAATGGTGTTTGCTCATCTCTAGTCTATATATAACCACCCCTGTCTACCCCAGTCTAATGCTACAGAACAGGGTGCAGATCACGTTGCCCTTGTGCAATTGGCTGTTTTTTGGGTTACGAGTGCTAAGTCCTGTTGGTTTTCGTTTCTTTCGCCCTAGGCGGGTCCAGGAGTCCTTACGAGACATGAAGCTGCTCTTGGATATGTATCGCTCAGCACCCAAAGAGCAAAGAGACAAGGTGCAGCTGATGGCGGCAGAGAGGAAGAGCAAAGCCGAGGTAAGGTGGTCCGACCGTGAGCGCCATGACACCTCCATCTGTCTATATGGATAGATCGTCATATCTCCTGCGTTCTGTCCTGTTAGCTGGAAGAACTCCGCCAGCGGCATCGGGAGCTGGAGGAGAGAGAGAGCGCAGAGACAGCAAGAAGATGGCGGATGAGGACGCGTTACGGCGAATGAGAGCGGCAGAGGAACAGACGGAGGCTCTGCAGAAAAGACTGTCCACCGCCAAACAAGTGAAGTGCGCGCCTTCCATCCTGGGACCCGGGCGTCGCCTGATTTGGTGACAATCCTGGCAGTAAGTGTTCAGTTCCACTACAGCGCCCCCACAGGGGATAGCCAGTATTACATCAGTGAACTGCCCATGTAATACATAGACAAGTTGGGCTGTAAATGTTCACTACTCTGGTCAATAGCAAACCGTCCCCTAGGCAGGACCCTCCCCTAATAATTCACCCAGATTTGCGTTCCCTACGTTGTCAGTAAGTTTTGCTCTTTGCGCCTGTTAGGAGGAGGAGGCGTTGCTGTCAGAAATGGACGTCACGGGCCAGGCATTCGAAGACATGCAGGAGCAGAATATCCGTCTGATGCAGCAGCTGAGAGAGAAGGACGACGCCAACTTCAAGCTGATGTCGGAACGGATCAAATCCAACCAGATCCATAAACTGCTGAAAGAGGAGAAGGAGGAGCTGGCGGATCAGCTGCTCACCCTGCGGACACAGGTGCGGATACAGGAGCCATGGAGGTTTTATAGTATAGAGGCCGTGTAGCCAAAACTCATTCCCAGCAGCTCCTGGCTCAGTTATAGGACAGTATGTCTTACTCCTCAACGCCAAGCAGCTCCTGGCAATGAGCCTGGGATTCATCCCCCGCAGATTAAGACCCCTGGGCCTCAGATCTTCTTCTGTCTCATGCACCTCTTTATTTCAGGTGGACGCACAGCTGCAGGTTCTCCGGAAACTGGAGGAGAAGGAGCATCTGTTACAGAGCAGCATCAACACCGGGGAGAAGGAGCTGACCCTGCGCACGCAAGCACTGGACCTCAGCAAGCGCAAGGTAACAACACGCTGCCTCACTATGTGCCCATGAAGAGAAGACCCTTCCCCTGCTCCAGGCTGAATGTCGGTGGGGCTCGTGGCGGTCGCCGCGCTCATTCACTGCAATGACACTGGTACGGGGAAGTGCTGCAGTCTTCTCTTTGTGGAAGAACCCCATTAATGACAAGCTGTGTATGGAGGCCACTAATGTGCTCTGCTCTGCTATAACAGAATCAGTCCTGTATCGGTGATCCAATGTGGAGCAATGGAAGAATCTCCAATCCGGACTGATAAACCCTTTAGATGCAATGGTCAGTGGCGACTGCAGCATCTAAGTGGTTTACTGATGAGAGGATTGTCTTGGTGTTCCCGGTGGAGTGGGAGCTCAGCCGCTGCACTAATGGTGTCCCCAAGCAGACCCCCCCCCCCCCCCCAAACACAGATGTGAACCTAGCGTCAGCAACATGCCCGCTCCTCTCTCCAACCCTTGTCCATTAGTGTAACCGCTTAATATTTCTGCCCGAGCAGGACACAGGCAGGGTATACGGCACCAGGAACACCTACTAAAGTAGCTCTAACTCCAGAAACACGCGGGTTCTCGTTCCAGCCAGTGTGCGGGGGACACATGCAGCGGACAGGATACAGGGAGGGGAGCCGAATATCTTATCCTCCTGTCCCTGGGATCTCAGATGTCCACAGGAGAGGGGCTACCATGGACATTGTGGGGCCTAAAAAATATTCCGTACATTCTGTCTACCCACAAAATACAAGGTCCCCTAAAGCTACATAGAAATAAAATGTAAAAATGCAGGAACACATGGGGGGGGGGGGGGGGGGGGTCACGTTACTGGTTTAAGGCTAAAATGCGTGAGCTCTGGTGCTTTATGCGCATTTTAACCCTTTAGTGATTGAAGTGCCAGGAGTGTTTACCTGAGCCATAAATTCTAAATCTGCAATGTGACTGCTTTATACGTCGTGCACCTTCTCACGTCTGCAGGCGATGGACGCGTCACAGCAGGCCGAGGAGCTGCGGGTCCAACTGGAGCTGTCCCAGAAAAAACTGCAAGACCTTCGGGTGGAGATTATAGAAAACAGCGCGAGCCGGGAGAAGGATGCCTTTAACTACAAGAGAGCGCAGGTAAAGCAGAGACTTACTCATGGGTGACACATGTCTGAGGTCCGACCAGCTCAAGCAGTCAGAAGAATCCTAAATACCAATATCTGGGGGTCTCCATAAGTGTCCCCCAGCTCATCGGCGAGGGGAGAGGCCTCTGTCCTCATGTGGGGCTTTCTATAGAATTGTATGGGAGATACAGAACGTCTTGAAAGTCTGCTGAAACCCCCTGTCTTCCTTCTTGTCCTTCCAGGAGGACATCTCCCGCCTTAGGAAGAAACTGGAGTCTACCAAGAAGCCCGATCTCGTACCGACCTGTGATAAGATCCTGATGGAAGAGATCAAAGAGTGCAAGGTAACAAATGGCCGGCATGGGATCAGTGCCCCCTGCTGCTGCAATCTTGTTACACTGCCCCCTGCTGCTGTAATCTTGTGACAGTGCCCCCTGCTGCTGCAATCTTGTTACACTGCCCCCTGCTGCTGCAATCTTGTTACACTGCCCCCTGCTGCTGCAATCGTGTTACACTGCCCCCTGCTGCTGTAATCTTGTGACAGTGCCCCCTGCTGCTGCAATCGTGTTACACTGCCCCCTGCTGCTGCAATCTTGTTACACTGCCCCCTGCTGCTGTAATCTTGTTACACTGCCCCCTGCTGCTGCAATCTTGTGACACTGCCCCCTGCTGCTGTAATCTTGTTACAGTACCCCCTAGGGTTCCATTCATGTTGTTGGTGCCCCCTGCTGTTCTTTCTATTCCCTCTCACATGATGGTCGCCGGTGATTCCTGCTATTATACAGGACAGTCAGTAAGAATCGGTGTAAAATGATTTTCTTCTCACCAACATTGGACACTGTGAAAGGAAAGAACACCAGGGGGCGCCCTGACAAGTTTGCATTTTACAGCAGTACTGTCAAGCAAGATCATCCTGTGATAAATGTGCTGTGATTGCGATCATGTGATGTCTTTGGTGCGATCTCATTGGTAGGCGCTGTACGTGGCTTACTGAGCATGCTCTTTCACAATGTCAGTAGTGGCTGTTCGTAGTATTGCAGCTCAGTCCCATTCGATTGAGATGTAGTGTGCTGCAATACCAGGCACGGCCACTATCAGAGCGATGGCGCTATGCAGCAGACCCTTCAGTCATCTCCTCGGACCCCTACTAAAGCCCACCCGTGTTACTTTCCTAACGTGACTACTTCTTGTCTTCCGCAGTCCCGACTCACGTGCCCTTGCTGCAACTCTCGCAAGATGGACGCCGTCTTAACAAAGTGTTTCCACGTCTTCTGCTTTGAGTGTGTGAAGACCAGATACGACACGCGGCAGCGCAAGTGCCCTAAATGTAACGCCGCATTCGGAGCAAACGACTTCCATCGCATTTACATTGGCTGAGCGGGTGAGGTCTGACCGGGGTCCTCCATGTAGAGGGTGCGGGTACGGACAGACACCCCCCAATGATACACACGCCCTGTCTCACACGCACACTGCCATCTGTCTCCACTTGTTATACTGTCTTATCCTACCATCCATGCCCTGCCCAGCAGGGGGCGCTGCCTGGATCGTGACGCACTGATATCTGATGGGGGCGCTCTTCTACAGACAGGCACAGGCCGGCTGCAAGCAGGACGAAGATATTTATTTGATGAGGCCCAAACCCACCAAGACTCAGCTGCTGCTTCACCTCTTGCCTGTAGCAACTCACTCGATCCAGTCTCAGCGGCATCTCAGGATCCTTGTTAAGGGGGATTTGTTACGGACCAATATTTAAAGGGGTTGTAGTGACATTACTAATACGTGACTGATGTGTTCCAGGAACAGCGCCACCCTTTCGTAAAGGCTGGTTCGGGCAATACATCTCAGTTGCCAATTGACATTTGACTAAGCTGCAGTATCACAGACAGCCCATGGACAATGGTGGCGCTGTTTCTGGAAGTCAGCGACCTTGTATTTCATGTTCGATCCCAGTTTGATATGGCAATAGCAAGTATGTTACACAAGGGGCGGAGAGCAAAGGATATCTCGTGCCCCTGCCTGGGGATTGATGCCGGACGCCATCTTCCTCGGGATTGGGGACTCAACTCATCAGATGGTTTTTTTTTCTCTTTATCCGAATCTCTGACTTTCCAGATATCGCTCTTGTCTCACGGGTCACCACTAACAGTTTGGGTGCAGCATAATCTCCAGTGACGGCGCCCCCCCAAAGTGGCCGGAGAGTGTCAAACCCTCAAACTATACGTCGTGTTACTGATGTGCCGTATACTTACCTGCTCCTCTCCATTCCAGCCATCGTCTAACCATTCCAGAGATCGTCTCCTCCATCAGGTCACTCTTCAGGGTGGTGTGCGAGGGATCGGGCCTGTGTGCGGCCATTCTCCGGGCCCCATGTGCGCCATCCCTGTGTCCATCCTCCGGGCCTGTGTGCGGCCATCCCTGTGCCCATCCTCCGGGTCTGTGTGCGGCTATCCCTGTGTCCATCCTCCGGGTCTGTGTGCGTCCATCCCTGTGTCCATCCTCCGTTCCTGTGTGCGGCCATCCCTGTGTCCATCCTCCGGGTCTGTGTGCGGCCATCCCTGTGTCCATCCTCCGTTCCTGTGTGCGGCCATCCCTGTGTCCATCCTCCGGGTCTGTGTGCGGCTATCCCTGTGTCCATCCTCCGTTCCTGTGTGCGGCCATCCCTGTGTCCATCCTCCGGGTCTGTGTGCGGCCATCCCTGTGTCCATCCTCCGGGTCTGTGTGCGGCCATCCCTGTGTCCATCCTCCGGGTCTGTGTGTGTCCATCCTCCGGGTCTGTGTGCGGCCATCCCTGTGTCCATCCTCCGGGTCTGTGTGTGTCCATCCTCCGGGCCTGTGTGCGGCCATCACTGTGTCCATCCTCCGGGCTTGTGTGCGGCCATCCCTGTGTCCATCCTCCGGATCTGTGTGCGGCCATCCCTGTGTCCATCCTCCGGGCTTGTGTGCGGCCATCCCTGTGTCCATCCTCCGGGCTTGTGTGCGGCCATCCCTGTGTCCATCCTCCGGATCTGTGTGCGGCCATCCCTGTGTCCATCCTCCGTTCCTGTGTGCGGCCATCCCTGTGTCCATCCTCCGGGTCTGTGTGCGGCCATCCCTGTGTCCATCCTCCGGATCTGTGTGCGGCCATCCCTGTGTCCATCCTCCGGGCTTGTGTGCGGCCATCCCTGTGTCCATCCTCCGGGCTTGTGTGCGGCCATCCCTGTGTCCATCCTCCGGATCTGTGTGCGGCCATCCCTGTGTCCATCCTCCGTTCCTGTGTGCGGCCATCCCTGTGTCCATCCTCCGGGTCTGTGTGCGGCCATCCCTGTGTCCATCCTCCGGGCCTGTGTGCGGCCATCCCTGTGTCCATCCTCCGGGCCTGTGTGCGGCCATCCCTGTGTCCATCCTCCGGGTCTGTGTGTGTCCATCCTCCGGGTCTGTGTGCGGCCATCCCTGTGTCCATCCTCCGGGTCTGTGTGTGGCCATCCCTGTGTCCATCCTCCGGATCTGTGTGCGGCCATCCCTGTGTCCATCCTCCGGGTCTGTGTGTGTCCATCCTCCGGGCCTGTGTGCGGCCATCCCTGTGTCCATCCTCCGGGTCTGTGTGTGGCCATCCCTGTGTCCATCCTCCGGATCTGTGTGCGGCCATCCCTGTGTCCATCCTCCGGGCCTGTGTGCGGCCATCACTGTGTCCATCCTCCGTTCCTGTGTGCGCCATCCCTGTGTCCATCCTCCGGGCCTGTGTGCGGCCATCCCTGTGTCCATCCTCCGGGCCTGTGTGCGGCCATCCCTGTGTCCATCCTCCGGGCCTGTGTGCGGCCATCCCTGTGTCCATCCTCCGTTCCTGTGTGCGGCCATCACTGTGTCCATCCTCCGGGTCTGTGTGCGTCCCCATGACCTTCTCCTTGCAGACATTACTAGAAGATGGCCGCACACAGAACCAGCCCTGACACCGCCTGTGCAGAGCTGAAGCTCCTCCTGCACTGAAGGGCTCCGCTCAGGGGGTGTCAGGGCTGATCCTGCAGGCGGAGATCTTCTAGTGTAGGTCACACAAGGCAATGTCTGTGCAAACCCCAAGGTGCCTGCCGATGACAATGTCCATTTTGTCTTGGAGAGGAGCCGATCCCTGGAATGGGGCGATGTGTCTGGCATGGAGGGCGCCCGCTAGGTAATAGGTGGTTAAACGATGCTTCACGTCGTCAGCCCGATTGGGTTTCCTTCAGAGGACGTCCAATTGTGCAGCTGCCCAAAAATAACTGTGGAGAGTGAACATGAGGTAGATTGGCGCATCGCTCCTGAATACTGGCAATGGGGTCGGGTGCATGAGATTGATGAGGGTGCCATGAGATCTCATGTGCCAGCGACCAGTAATGGGGTACTGCAGCAGGACACCTAGATCAGATGTGATATTTGGAAGATTTGTAGGGGCCCCCAATCTATCGATTTATAAACTGCTGCCCCCTATAGGTCTCATGACAGAAAATCCATGATTTGGTGCAAAGGTTGTTGTTATTATTTCTTGTAGTACAAGCACAGTCAGACTGATGCCCGCCACCCATGGTCACCGCTGGCATGGCGCTCTCACCCATCTTACCACGCTGCCTTCTCACATCGGGGTTCTTACTGTGATGATTTCTCTCCTGACCTTGTGATTTCCTGCGTTAGTCGTGGTGCTTGTGAGTGACTTAGAGGTGCAGGCGGCGGCGCCATGTTCTAGCGGGTAGTGTAGGTGATAGCGCCGGTGGGGTCCAGGATGACTCCGCCTCCTCTTTATAACATGCTGCCTGTGTTTTTGGAAGGTGAATAAATTTCCTTTTTTTCTGTACTTGTTTCCGGTTATTTCGGTCAGACCTTGGCGATCTGTTGGCAGCGCATTCTGTGTTTGCGGTACAACCTCCTCCGAGCCGGCGCGGGGTCGTAGACATTGATGATACTGAACATGTAGCGCCGCTCGCCGTGAGACAGGCCCTGAAATACGACAAGGAGAAGGAAGGTTAGACTTCTGCCACGCCCGACCTTCCCAGACACCAGATCTGTCTTAGACCGGAAGACGAAAACTGGAAAGCTTCTCCAATCTGCGGTGCGAAAACTGGAAAGCTTCTCCAATCTGCGGTGCGAAAACTGGAAAGCTTCTCCAATCTGCGGTGCGAAAACTGGAAAGCTTCTCCAATCTGCGGTGCGAAAACTGGAAAGCTTCTCCAATCTGCGGTGCGAAAACTGGAAAGCTTCTCCAATCTGCGGTGCGAAAACTGGAAAGCTTCTCCAATCTGCGGTGCGAAAACTGGAAAGCTTCTCCAATCTGCGGGGCGAAAACTGGAAAGCTTCTCCAATCTGCGGTGCGAAAACTGGAAAGCTTCTCCAATCTGCGGTGCAGCAGTGAAGACATCTTGGATTTTGGGGAACCTTTTTGGGTATTGGTGGAAAGATGGAGGCTAAGAAGCTGCGGTCTACGGCTGGTTCTGGCCACTTACCTGCAGTAGGGATTGATGTCTTTCCATCCTTGGTATCTTGATGTCTTCCATGTTCCCATTAACCCTTTGTAATCCTCCTGGATCCTGAAACAACATGGAGACCCAAACAGTTCAGCTCTAAATCTAACATAGGCTAGCTGTACGGATAAGACTCGGCCATGATGTGTCTGATCGGCCGATGGCGGAACCGTTCATATAAACAATCCCAACATCTACATAGACAACTAAAATTTCCGAAAATTTTACGATCCCATTAATCCCATTTCTTTGCGCGTTGCGTAGTAGTTGCCACTGAAGGACACCGGAGACGGCCATGTTGTGCCTGAGCATGTGCCAGTGTATGGAGTTTAGATCTCACCGGCTTCTTCATATCCCGTTAGATTCCTGATTCCTCATGTGTAAGGGAAGTTCTCGAGAACACGACCCAGCCCATATAATGGCCCCGGTATGGGCAGGTCGCACAACATGGAAACCAAAAGTGATGTCCTCACAGAAGACGAGGCAGCCGCAAAACCTTAGACCTTAGGCCAGCGTCTTATCTCACCATGTGAATGGTCTCCTGGAGGGGCTTCTGTTCTCCTTCTGAAATAAACATAGAAGAGTTTGTGTATCAGAGACCTCCACTACAGCTTTGTTCAGACCAGAATCTTGTACCCATAGTTAACGGTCTGAATTCTGCATATAATGCCCAACCCCCACTGAACCGAGCTTACATCACTGATACACCGGACGTCACTGGATTGGAGGGCGCTGTACATTGGGATTACATAGGGGCTGTACATTGGGAGTACATAGGGGTTGTATAATAGGGATTACATAGGGGTCGTGCATTGGGATTACATAGGGGTCGTACATTGGGAGTACATAGGGGTCATGCATTGGGATTACATAGGGGTCGTACGTTGGGATTACATAGGGGCTGTACGTTGGGATTACATAGGGGTTGTACGTTGGGATTACATAGGGGTTGTACGTTGGGAGTACATAGGGGTTGTACGTTGGGATTACATAGGGGTTGTACATTGGGAGTACATAGGGGTTGTACGTTGGGATTACATAGGGGTTGTACGTTGGGATTACATAGGGGTTGTACATTGGGAGTACATAGGGGTTGTACGTTGGGATTACATAGGGGTTGTACGTTGGGATTACATAGGGGTTGTACGTTGGGAGTACATAGGGGTTGTACGTTGGGATTACATAGGGGTTGTACGTTGGGAGTACATAGGGGTTGTACGTTGGGATTACATAGGGGTTGTACATAGGGAGTACATAGGGGCTGTACGTTGGGAGTACATAGGGGTTGTACGTTGGGATTACATAGGGGTTGTACGTTGGGAGTACATAGGGGTTGTACGTTGGGATTACATAGGGGTTGTACGTTGGGAGTACATAGGGGTTGTACGTTGGGAGTACATAGGGGTTGTACGTTGGGATTACATAGGGGTTGTACGTTGGGAGTACATAGGGGTTGTACGTTGGGAGTACATAGGGGTTGTACATTGGGAGTACATAGGGGTTGTACATTGGGATTACATAGGGGTTGTACATTGGGAGTACATAGGGGTTGTACATTGGGATTACATAGGGGTTGTACATTGGGAGTACATAGGGGCTGTACATTGGGATGTCACCATAGTCTAGGCAGGACATGAGGGGACATAGACAAGGATTTATTGTCTGAGGACCAGGGAAGAGCAGATTCAGGAAGGTTCCCACTAAAGGATAGGGGATAAGTGTCGGGACCCTTCCAGTGAACGTTGTGGCGTATACCTATGTGACCACCGCTCCGTCCACCTCTATAACACTGGAGCATACTGGAGAACCATCAGTCACCGACTACTAATATGGAGCCATGCCCTGTAAGTGTGATGACTGTTCCCCCCGCACCTACCTAATTTCCGACTCCCATCCTATGTACAATGTAACATACAGTCCTGTCTTATAGTACAGCGAGCACCTACCTGTCTTCTCCTCCCCGGGTGTTTGTGTTGTGTTCCATCTAGTTACCGGTCTCTAGAGGGAGGAGTAGCAGAGTTTGGTTACCACTACACCCTCCACACCTCGCCCATAAACTGCCTGCTAATCCTCCCAGTCCCTATGTCTTATTCTTATGGTCGCCATTATCAGAGGACCTTCACGGTGGCCCCACCGACCACCTCTGTGAATGGTCATCAGTTCTAGATACCACACCATACCTGGTTGGTTGTGATGTGTGGCAGTAGTTGTTAGAAGCAGAGGGCGCTCTCCGTCACCTCCTTGTACCTCTGTGACAAGATTGCAGGATACCTATGGGTGCAGGGGCAGTTTGGTGTCTACCCCCACTTCCTCAGGTCTACCCTCTTATTACATCTTGGTGGTTCTTCTGCCATTGCTTTCAGTGTGTGCGATGTAATACTCTCTTTCACCTTCGGGGGTGCTGTGGGGATATTGATCCGTTGCCACAATAAGATAGACATATGTTTCTAGACAACCTGAAGAATGTTATTGTATCAAAGCTCAAATATTTGCTTGTCTGAGGACCTGGAGCGGCTGAGAGGACGCGCCGATCTCCTCATAGGGCCGAAACAATGCTGGGATCTTCAGCTCTGTGCAAATACTGGAACGCCCCATGGACATCTATGTAGTGTCAGTGGAGGACGGGCACCCACATGATATTTTTGGACACAGTTGAAGTGTAAAGTGACATGTTTAGATATTTCTTTACCTATTGACTTAAGACTTCAGTAGCCGGGAGAGATTAAAGGACTTTCTCATCTGTACACATGGCCGCCGGCCGCCGCTCCCTCCATTGTATTGTCTCGGGTCATCAGTATTGTAATCCTCAAAGGATAGAAATGGAAAACACCCGAAGTAGCATTCTGTCAATGGAAGCGTCCGCCATGATATGTACATTGGACAATACAGCAGGAGTGAAATATCCAGGAAAGCAGACGCCCCACAGAAGAATCAGGCATTGACTTTGAGGGATGTGTCTGTACAAGGTGGCGCTAGTGAAAGAGTTCTCCACACCAATAAGGGTTGTATACGGCGAGTGCTGGGCTCTCACACAGATTGGGTTGTCCTGCTGGTATCGCGACATTGTGGCCGACACTTGGCTGCAGTGGGGCAGTAATGCAATGGCCTGTGACGTGAATGACACAGATCTGTGAGAGCCCATCCACTTTGGCACTGGCAGACTCTAAGGGTTCGTTCACACGGGGGCGGTGGGGCGGACTCTCAAGTCAAAACCTGCCTGCCATGACCGTCGCAGTCATGGATTCCCCCTCCGGAGTCGACTCAAATGAATGGGCCGTCTCCGGAGGTTACTGCCGCCGCGGAATCCGCCTGAAGAAAGGGCAGCTCGTTCGCTAGTGGTCTCCATAGACCACCATTGTATGGAGGCGGATTTTGAGGTGAAATCCACTGTCAAAATGCGCCTCCTTGTGAACTAGCCCTAATTGTGATGGTGTAAGGGGGTCCAGTGAGTGGATTATTGTTCATGTAAAAAAAATTTAAAAAAGACATCCGCTGACAATAAGCCCTGACCCATCCTTTGGAGCAAAAAAAAAATGTAAGACCCCTTGTGCGGAGAAACACGATAATATAAATAGTGGGTGACATAAGTATTGAATACGTCACCAATCTTCTAAGTAAATCTATTTCTAAAGGTGACAAGGAATTCTCACCAGACGTCAGTAACAAACCATCCAACCCATCCAATTCATCCAACCCATCCAATTCATCCAATCCATCCAACCCATCTAATTCATCCAATCCATCCAATTCATCCAACCCATCCAATCCATCCAATTCATCCAACCCATCCAATTCATCCAACCCATCCAATCCATCCAACCCATCCAATTCATCCAACCCATCCAATTCATCCAACCCATCCAATCCATCCAATTCATCCAACCCATCCAATCCATCCAATTCATCCAACCCATCCAATTCATCCAACCCATCCAATCCATCCAACCCATCCAATTCATCCAACCCATCTAATTCATCCAATTCATCCAACCCATCCAATCCATCCAATTCATCCAACCCATCCAATTCATCCAACCCATCCAATCCATCCAACCCATCCAATTCATCCAACCCATCCAATTCGTCCAACCCATCCAATTCATCCAATCCATCCAACCCATCTAATTCATCCAATCCATCCAATTCATCCAACCCATCCAATCCATCCAATTCATCCAACCCATCCAATCCATCCAACCCATCCAATCCATCCAATTCATCCAGTCCATCCAATCCATCCAATTCAACCAATTCATCCAATCCATCCAATTAATCTAATCCATCCAATTCAGCCAATCCATCCAATCCATCCACACAGGCAAAGAGATGAAACCCAAGATGTCCATGCATGATGTGTAATAATGAGAAATGTTACAGGGAAAAAGTATTCAACACTTGGAGAAAGAAGAGGAGCAAAAGTCCTTTAAAGTCCTTAGACCGGCCAAAATCTATCAGGAATTAGGAAAGAATCCTGACACTTAGTGATTAGAAATGAGCGAACAGTGAAATATTCAAGATTCGTTTCGAGCAGAGCCTCAATATTCGACTACTCAATCGAATATCGAATCCCATTATAGTTTATGGGAAAAAATGCTCGTTTCAGGGGAAACCACTATTCGACTAAAGGAAAGCCACCAAGTCCGCGAGTAGTAGGAGGAGAGTGTTTAGGAGGAGCGCTGTGTAGTTGAAGCGCACAAACTTCATTATAGTCTATGGGGTCTGTGCGCTTTAACTGCACAGTGCTTGAAGTTGCGCTGATAAAAAGTAAGCTCCCTCATAACCGCAAGCTGCCAGTTCTCCTGACTAGCAAAGACCAGCCTGCGGCCAATCAACACTGGTTCTGCAGCAGACTCGTCCTTGCTAGTCAGGAGAGCTGGCAGCTTGCTGTTATGAGGGAGCTTACTGTTTCTCATAGGAATGCATTGACCAGCATTGATTGGCCAGTGTACAGCATTTGGCCAATCAACGCTGGTTCTGCCAGAGATTCGTCTGTGAGGAGGCGGAGTCTAAGATCAGACCACAATGGAGACTGCTGTGGACTTATCTTAGTCTCCACCTCCTCACAGACGAACCTCCTGCAGAACCAGAGTTGATTGGCCGAATGCTGTACACTGGCCAATCAACGCTGGTCAATGCATTCCTATGAGAAAAAGTAAGCTCCCTCATAACAGCAAGCTGCCAGCTCTCCAGACTAGCAAGGACGAACCTGCTGCAGAACCAGCGTTGATTGGTTGAATGCTGTACACTGTATACACTGTATAGCATTCGGCCAATCAATGCTGGCTCTGAATCAAATCTTTACTGCGAACAGCTAGTAGTATTTGATCGAGTACGAATATTTCAAATACCGTAGTATTGGATCGAATACCTACTCGCTCATCTCTATTAGTGACAAATAATATCAGCGGGTTCTACTGATATCTTATAAGAAGGCGTCTCATTACTAAGGAGCCGCATAATAAACCTCTCATGATGGGTAACACCAGTGATCTGTCCAAGACCTTCACACCCTTATACTGACGGCCTTGGTTACTGAAGGATTTCTAGACGACTGAATGTCCCAGCGAGCCCTGTTGGGCCATAACCCGGAAGTGGAAAGAACATGGTTTCACCATAAAGCGGCCACGACCAGGAGCTCCTGCGAGATCAGGAGTGAAAGGATCCGAATCTCAGAGCTCATAGAAGGAGCCGACCGAACCTTCAGCATGTGAAGAGTGGACCAAAATCCCACCTGAGCAAGGCCGGCCACCAGTGTCTCCATACAGGAGCGTCCCCATCACCAACAAAGGCAGAAGCGTGGTCAATACTCCTTCATTTATGGACATCTCAGGGTTCTTTCCCTGTGTGGATTGGATGGGTGGACGTCTGGCGACATCCACTCATGTCCATGACACTGTTAGTAATGTAGCGTACACGTCACATACATGTTGTTTGCCTATATCTTAGTGCCCTCTACAACTTCCTTGTGGTTGACAGTCATACAAGGCGACATTACACTTGTCTGAACAAGGCTTTGATGGACATCGGTAAATCCCGGTGACAGGTTCCCGATAGAGGATAGAGAGCCGACCACCGATGGCGGACAGTGGAGAGGCCGCTCACACCCCGTAAGTACACAGCTTTATAGGATTATATGACCAGTCCCATAGTCTTGCGTTCTCTGCAGGACAGGTGAGGTGGATTGTCCCGTAACCTCCTCATATTTATGACAAGCCGGTGAAGGGTGACTTAGCTGACATGTTGTGTTTGCTCTTTGGGTGTGTGAATCTCAGGCCCGTCTATTTTTCACGAGAACAAGGCAAATAAAATGAATCTCATAGCTAATATTATATTGGACCTTGACACACTGACTGAGATATATAAAGTATCTGCAGACTCCTGAAGGAAAGCAGAAGAACAAGACGTCCAGGTAGGCGACCGCTCCTCGCACATAGGTCTGCTTATGGGGTATCGTGGACCATCCAGTTCTGTTTGTAGGGTCTCCGGACCTTCATCTCCTCCAGGGTCCAGCAATGAGCAGCGGGGCAGTGAGGGGGAACCTGGGGAAGCCATCTCCATTGTCAGATATAGATGAGGGTCCTGTTTATATGGTATTTGAAGATCACATATTGGAGATGGGAGGTCTCCACCGATAGATTGCATTGACTGATTTAAAGGGGTTTCTAAGAACTGGATGATCCAGACAGGAGGTCGGGGTGTAACATAAAAAAGAATCTTTCCAGTGACTCCTGAGGACATTGATTGGTCTCAGCAGTCATGTGGGGCACAGAACCTCCAGTGACAGGGGTATGGGACCAAACCAAATGGACAGTGGGAGAGGATAACAGAGTGCTGGGGACAGGCGAGTCCTATTCCTGGAAGCCGGTCCTGGAAACCCTGACCATGTGACAGGTGCATTGCCCGGATTAATCTTTGCATGTGCACAATCCATGCTGGGAGTTCCTGAATTCTCTGTGTCCTACTCTCCCATTCTCAACTGATGCTTTGAACTGGATAACAGACAAGTTCCATACAGGCAAAGTTACACTGTTTGATTCTGGTGACCCTAACCTATCTATCTGAAGGGCTGGGGTGATATACTGTTTCTGGTGACAGTAACCTATCTATCTGCAGGACTGGGGTGATATGCTGGGTCTGGTGACAGTAACCTATCTATCTGCAGGGCTGGGGGGATATGCTGGGTCTGGTGACAGTAACCTATCTATCTGCAGGGACTGGGGTGATATGCTGGGTCTGGTGACAGTAACCTATCTATCTGCAGGGCTGGGGTGATATGCTGGTTCTGGTGACAGTAACCTATCTATCTGCAGGGCTGGGGTGATATGCTGGTTCTGGTGACAGTAACCTATCTATCTGCAGGGCTGGCGTGATATGCTGGGTCTGGTGACAGTAACCTATCTATCTGCAGGGTTGGGGTGATAGGCTGGTTCTGGTGACAGTAACCTATCTATCTGCAGGGCTGGGGTGATATGCTGGTACTGGTGACAGTAACCTATCTATCTGCAGGACTGGGGTGATATGCTGGTTCTGGTGACAGTAACCTATCTATCTGCAGGGTTGGGGTGATAGGCTGGTTCTGGTGACAGTAACCTATCTATCTGCAGGACTGGGGTGATATGCTGGTTCTGGTGACAGTAACCTATCTATCTGCAGGGCTGGGGTGATATGCTGGGTCTGGTGACAGTAACCTATCTATCTGCAGGGCTGGGGTGATATGCTGGTTCTGGTGACAGTAACCTATCTATCTGCAGGGCTGGGGTGATATGCTGGTTCTGGTGACAGTAACCTATCTATCTGCAGGGTTGGGGTGATAGGCTGGTTCTGGTGACAGTAACCTATCTATCTGCAGGACTGGGGTGATATGCTGGGTCTGGTGACACTAACCTATCTATCTGCAGGGCTGGGGTGATATGCTGGTTCTGGTGACAGTAACCTATCTGCAGGGCTGGGGTGATATGCTGGTTCTGGTGACAGTAACCTATCTATCTGCAGGACTGGGGTGATATGCTGGTTCTGGTGACAGTAACCTATCTATCTGCAGGGCTGGGGTGATATGCTGGTTCTGGTGACAGTAACCTATCTATCTGCAGGGCTGGGGTGATATGCTGGTTCTGGTGACAGTAACCTATCTATCTGCAGGGCTGGGGTGATATGCTGGTTCTGGTGACAGTAACCTATCTATCTGCAGGGCTGGGGTGATATGCTGGGTCTGGTGACAGTAACCTATCTATCTGCAGGACTGGGGTGACATGCTGGTTCTGGTGACAGTAACCTATCTATCTGCAGGGCTGGGGTGATATGCTGGTTCTGGTGACAGTAACCTATCTATCTGCAGGGCTGGGGTGATATGCTGGTTCTGGTGACAGTAACCTATCTATCTGCAGGGCTGGGGTGATATGCTCGTTCTGGTGACAGTAACCTATGTATCTGCAGGGCTGGGGTGATATGCTGGTTCTGGTGACAGTAACCTGTCTATCTGCAGGGCTGGGGTGATATGCTGGTTCTGGTGACAGTAACCTATCTATCTGCAGGGCTGGGGTGATATGCTGGGGTCTGGTGACAGTAACCTATCTATCTGCAGGGCTGGGGGGATATGCTGGGTCTGGTGACACTAACCTATCTATCTGCAGGGCTGGGGTGATATACTGGTCTGGTGACAGTAACCTATCTATCTGCAGGGCTGGGGTGATATGCTGGTTCTGGTGACAGTAACCTATCTATCTGCAGGGCTGGGGTGATATGCTGGTTCTGGTGACAGTAACCTATCTATCTGCAGGGCTGGGGTGATATGCTGGGTCTGGTGACAGTAACCTATCTATCTGCAGGACTGGGGTGACATGCTGGTTCTGGTGACAGTAACCTATCTATCTGCAGGGCTGGGGTGATATGCTGGTTCTGGTGACAGTAACCTATCTATCTGCAGGGCTGGGGTGATATGCTCGTTCTGGTGACAGTAACCTATGTATCTGCAGGGCTGGGGTGATATGCTGGTTCTGGTGACAGTAACCTATCTATCTGCAGGGCTGGGGTGATATGCTGGTTCTGGTGACAGTAACCTATCTATCTGCAGGGCTGGGGTGATATGCTGGGGTCTGGTGACAGTAACCTATCTATCTGCAGGGCTGGGGGGATATGCTGGGTCTGGTGACACTAACCTATCTATCTGCAGGGCTGGGGTGATATGCTGGTTCTGGTGACAGTAACCTATCTATCTGTAGGGCTGGGGGGATATGCTGGGTCTGGTGACACTAACCTATCTATCTGCAGGGCTGGGGTGATATGCTGGTTCTGGTGACAGTAACCTATCTATCTGCAGGGCTGGGGTGATATGCTGGTTCTGGTGACAGTAACCTATCTATCTGCAGGGCTGGGGTGATATGCTCGTTCTGGTGACAGTAACCTATGTATCTGCAGGGCTGGGGTGATATGCTGATTCTGGTGACAGTAACCTATCTATCTGTAGGGCTGGGGGGATATGCTGGGTCTGGTGACACTAACCTATCTATCTGCAGGGCTGGGGTGATATGCTGGTTCTGGTGACAGTAACCTATCTATCTGCAGGGCTGGGGTGATATGCTGGGTCTGGTGACAGTAACCTATCTATCTGCAGGGCTGGGGTGATATGCTGGTTCTGGTGACAGTAACCTATCTATCTGCAGGGCTGGGGTGATATGCTGGTTCTGGTGACAGTAACCTATCTATCTGCAGGGTTGGGGTGATAGGCTGGTTCTGGTGACAGTAACCTATCTATCTGCAGGACTGGGGTGATATGCTGGGTCTGGTGACACTAACCTATCTATCTGCAGGGCTGGGGTGATATGCTGGTTCTGGTGACAGTAACCTATCTGCAGGGCTGGGGTGATATGCTGGTTCTGGTGACAGTAACCTATCTATCTGCAGGGCTGGGGTGATATGCTGGGTCTGGTGACAGTAACCTATCTATCTGCAGGGCTGGGGTGATATGCTGGTTCTGGTGACAGTAACCTATCTATCTGCAGGGCTGGGGTGATATGCTGGTTCTGGTGACAGTAACCTATCTATCTGCAGGGTTGGGGTGATAGGCTGGTTCTGGTGACAGTAACCTATCTATCTGCAGGACTGGGGTGATATGCTGGGTCTGGTGACACTAACCTATCTATCTGCAGGGCTGGGGTGATATGCTGGTTCTGGTGACAGTAACCTATCTGCAGGGCTGGGGTGATATGCTGGTTCTGGTGACAGTAACCTATCTATCTGCAGGACTGGGGTGATATGCTGGTTCTGGTGACACTAACCTATCTATCTGCAGGGCTGGGGTGATATGCTGGTTCTGGTGACAGTAACCTATCTATCTGCAGGACTGGGGTGATATGCTGGGTCTGGTGACAGTAACCTATCTATCTGCAGGGCTGGGGTGATATGCTGATTCTGGTGACAGTAACCTATCTATCTGCAGGACTGGGGTGATATGCTGATTCTGGTGACAGTAACCAATCTATCTGCAGGGCTGGGGTGATATGCTGGTTCTGGTGACAGTAACCTATCTATCTGCAGGGCTGGGGTGATATGCTGGTTCTGGTGACAGTAACCTATCTATCTGCAGGGCTGGGGTGATATGCTGGTTCTGGTGACAGTAACCTATCTATCTGCAGTGCTGGGGTGATATGCTGGTTCTGGTGACAGTAACCTATCTATCTGCAGGGTTGGGGTGATATGCTGGGTCTGGTGACAGTAACCTATCTATCTGCAGGGCTGGGGTGATATGCTGGGTCTGGTGACAGTAACCTATCTATCTGCAGGACTGGGGTGACATGCTGGTTCTGGTGACAGTAACCTATCTATCTGCAGGGCTGGGGTGATATGCTGGTTCTGGTGACAGTAACCTATCTATCTGCAGGGCTGGGGTGATATTCTGGTTCTGGTGACAGTAACCTATCTATCTGCAGGGCTGGGGTGATATGCTGGTTCTGGTGACAGTAACCTATGTATCTGCAGGGCTGGGGTGATATGCTGGTTCTGGTGACAGTAACCTATCTATCTGCAGGGCTGGGGTGATATGCTGGTTCTGGTGACAGTAACCTATCTATCTGCAGGGCTGGGGTGATATGCTGGGGTCTGGTGACAGTAACCTATCTATCTGCAGGGCTGGGGGGATATGCTGGGTCTGGTGACACTAACCTATCTATCTGCAGGGCTGGGGTGATATGCTGGTTCTGGTGACAGTAACCTATCTATCTGCAGGGCTGGGGTGATATGCTGGTTCTGGTGACAGTAACCTATCTATCTGCAGGGCTGGGGTGATATGCTGGGTCTGGTGACAGTAACCTATCTATCTGCAGGACTGGGGTGACATGCTGGTTCTGGTGACAGTAACCTATCTATCTGCAGGGCTGGGGTGATATGCTGGTTCTGGTGACAGTAACCTATCTATCTGCAGGGCTGGGGTGATATGCTGGTTCTGGTGACAGTAACCTATCTATCTGCAGGGCTGGGGTGATATGCTCGTTCTGGTGACAGTAACCTATGTATCTGCAGGGCTGGGGTGATATGCTGGTTCTGGTGACAGTAACCTATCTATCTGCAGGGCTGGGGTGATATGCTGGTTCTGGTGACAGTAACCTATCTATCTGCAGGGCTGGGGTGATATGCTGGGGTCTGGTGACAGTAACCTATCTATCTGCAGGGCTGGGGGGATATGCTGGGTCTGGTGACACTAACCTATCTATCTGCAGGGCTGGGGTGATATGCTGGTTCTGGTGACAGTAACCTATCTATCTGTAGGGCTGGGGGGATATGCTGGGTCTGGTGACACTAACCTATCTATCTGCAGGGCTGGGGTGATATGCTGGGTCTGGTGACAGTAACCTATGTATCTGCAGGGCTGGGGTGATATGCTGGGTCTGGTGACAGTAACCTATCTATCTGCAGGGCTGGGGTGATATGCTGGGTCTGGTGACAGTAACCTATCTATCTGCAGGGCTGGGGTGATATGCTGGTTCTGGTGACAGTAACCTATCTATCTGCAGGGCTGGGGTGATATGCTGGTTCTGGTGACAGTAACCTATCTATCTGCAGGGCTGCGGTGATATGCTGGGTCTGGTGACAGTAACCTATCTATCTGCAGGGCTGGGGTGATATGCTGGTTCTGGTGACAGTAACCTATCTATCTGCAGGGCTGCGGTGATATGCTGGTTCTGGTGACAGTAATCTATCTATCTGCAGGGCTGGGGTGATATGCTGGTTCTGGTGACAGTAACCTATCTATCTGCAGGGCTGCGGTGATATGCTGGTTCTGGTGACAGTAACCTATCTATCTGCAGGGCTGCGGTGATATGCTGGTTCTGGTGACAGTAACCTATCTATCTGCAGGGCTGCGGTGATATGCTGGTTCTGGAGACAGTAACCTATCTATCTGCAGGGCTGGGGTGATATGCTGGTTCTGGTGACAGTAACCTATCTACCTGCAGGGCTAGGGTGATATGCTGGTTCTGATGACAGTAACCTATCTATCTGCAGGGCTGGGGTGATATGCTGGTTCTGGTGACAGTAACCTATCTATCTGCAGGGCTGGGGTGATATGCTGGATCTGGTGATAGTAACCTATCTATCTGCAGGGCTAGGGTGATATGCTGGTTCTGATGACAGTAACCTATCTATCTGCAGGGCTGGGGTGATATGCTGGGTCTGGTGACAGTAACCTATCTATCTGCAGGGCTGGGGTGATATGCTGGATCTGGTGATAGTAACCTATCTATCTGCAGGGCTAGGGTGATATGCTGGTTCTGATGACAGTAACCTATCTATCTGCAGGGCTGCGGTGATATACTGGTTCTGGTGACAGTAATCTATCTATCTGCAGGGCTGGGGTGATATGCTGGTTCTGGTGACAGTAACCTATCTATCTGCAGGGCTGCGGTGATATGCTGGTTCTGGTGACAGTAACCTATCTATCTGCAGGGCTGCGGTGATATGCTGGTTCTGGTGACAGTAACCTATCTATCTGCAGGGCTGCGGTGATATGCTGGTTCTGGAGACAGTAACCTATCTATCTGCAGGGCTGGGGTGATATGCTGGTTCTGGTGACAGTAACCTATCTATCTGCAGGGCTGGGGTGATATGCTGGTTCTGGTGACAGTAATCTATCTATCTGCAGGGCTGGGGTGATATGCTGGTTCTGGTGACAGTAACTTATCTATCTGCAGGGCTGGGGTGATATGCTGGTTCTGGTGACAGTAACCTATCTATCTGCAGGGCTGGGGTGATATGCTGGGGTCTGGTGACAGTAACCTATCTATCTGCAGGGCTGGGGTGATATGCTGGTGACAGTAACCTATCTATCTGCAGAGCTGGGGTGATATGCTGGTGACAGTAACCTATCTATCTGCAGGGCTGGGGTGATATGCTGGTTCTGGTGACAATAACCTATCTATCTGCAGGGCTAGGGTGATATGTTGGTTCTGATGACAGTAACCTATCTATCTGCAGGGCTGGGGTGATATGCTGGTTCTGGTGACAGTAACCTATCTATCTGCAGGGCTGCGGTGATATGCTGGTTCTGGTGACAGTAACCTATCTATCTGCAGGGCTGGGGTGATATGCTGGTTCTGGTGACAGTAACCTATCTATCTGCAGGGCTGGGGTGATATGCTGGTTCTGGTGACAGTAACCTATCTATCTGCAGGGCTGGGGTGATATGCTGGTTCTGGTGACAGTAACCTATCTATCTGCAGGGCTGGGGTGATATGCTCGTTCTGGTGACAGTAACCTATGTATCTGCAGGGCTGGGGTGATATGCTGGTTCTGGTGACAGTAACCTATCTATCTGCAGGGCTGGGGTGATATGCTGGTTCTGGTGACAGTAACCTATCTATCTGCAGGGCTGGGGTGATATGCTGGGGTCTGGTGACAGTAACCTATCTATCTGCAGGGCTGGGGGGATATGCTGGGTCTGGTGACACTAACCTATCTATCTGCAGGGCTGGGGTGATATGCTGGTTCTGGTGACAGTAACCTATCTATCTGTAGGGCTGGGGGGATATGCTGGGTCTGGTGACACTAACCTATCTATCTGCAGGGCTGGGGTGATATGCTGGGTCTGGTGACAGTAACCTATGTATCTGCAGGGCTGGGGTGATATGCTGGGTCTGGTGACAGTAACCTATCTATCTGCAGGGCTGGGGTGATATGCTGGGTCTGGTGACAGTAACCTATCTATCTGCAGGGCTGGGGTGATATGCTGGTTCTGGTGACAGTAACCTATCTATCTGCAGGGCTGGGGTGATATGCTTGGTCTGGTGACAGTAACCTATCTATCTGCAGGGCTGGGGTGATATGCTTGGTCTGGTGACAGTAACCTATCTATCTGCAGGGCTGGGGTGATATGCTGGTTCTGGTGACAGTAACCTATCTATCTGCAGGGCTGGGGTGATATGCTGGTTCTGGTGACAGTAACCTATCTATCTGCAGGGCTGCGGTGATATGCTGGGTCTGGTGACAGTAACCTATCTATCTGCAGGGCTGGGGTGATATGCTGGTTCTGGTGACAGTAACCTATCTATCTGCAGGGCTGCGGTGATATGCTGGTTCTGGTGACAGTAATCTATCTATCTGCAGGGCTGGGGTGATATGCTGGTTCTGGTGACAGTAACCTATCTATCTGCAGGGCTGCGGTGATATGCTGGTTCTGGTGACAGTAACCTATCTATCTGCAGGGCTGCGGTGATATGCTGGTTCTGGTGACAGTAACCTATCTATCTGCAGGGCTGCGGTGATATGCTGGTTCTGGAGACAGTAACCTATCTATCTGCAGGGCTGGGGTGATATGCTGGTTCTGGTGACAGTAACCTATCTACCTGCAGGGCTAGGGTGATATGCTGGTTCTGATGACAGTAACCTATCTATCTGCAGGGCTGGGGTGATATGCTGGGTCTGGTGACAGTAACCTATCTATCTGCAGGGCTGGGGTGATATGCTGGATCTGGTGATAGTAACCTATCTATCTGCAGGGCTAGGGTGATATGCTGGTTCTGATGACAGTAACCTATCTATCTGCAGGGCTGCGGTGATATGCTGGTTCTGGTGACAGTAATCTATCTATCTGCAGGGCTGGGGTGATATGCTGGTTCTGGTGACAGTAACCTATCTATCTGCAGGGCTGGGGTGATATGCTGGTTCTGGTGACAGTAACCTATCTATCTGCAGGGCTGCGGTGATATGCTGGTTCTGGTGACAGTAACCTATCTATCTGCAGGGCTGCGGTGATATGCTGGTTCTGGTGACAGTAACCTATCTATCTGCAGGGCTGCGGTGATATGCTGGTTCTGGAGACAGTAACCTATCTATCTGCAGGGCTGGTGTGATATGCTGGTTCTGGTGACAGTAACCTATCTATCTGCAGGGCTGGGGTGATATGCTGGTTCTGGTGACAGTAATCTATCTATCTGCAGGGCTGGGGTGATATGCTGGTTCTGGTGACAGTAACCTATCTATCTGCAGGGCTGGGGTGATATGCTGGTTCTGGTGACAGTAACCTATCTATCTGCAGGGCTGGGGTGATATGCTGGGGTCTGGTGACAGTAACCTATCTATCTGCAGGGCTGGGGTGATATGCTGGTGACAGTAACCTATCTATCTGCAGAGCTGGGGTGATATGCTGGTGACAGTAACCTATCTATCTGCAGGGCTGGGGTGATATGCTGGTTCTGGTGACAATAACCTATCTATCTGCAGGGCTAGGGTGATATGCTGGTTCTGATGACAGTAACCTATCTATCTGCAGGGCTGCGGTGATATGCTGGTTCTGGTGACAGTAACCTATCTATCTGCAGGGCTGCGGTGATATGCTGGTTCTGGAGACAGTAACCTATCTATCTGCAGGGCTGGTGTGATATGCTGGTTCTGGTGACAGTAACCTATCTATCTGCAGGGCTGGGGTGATATGCTGGTTCTGGTGACAGTAATCTATCTATCTGCAGGGCTGGGGTGATATGCTGGTTCTGGTGACAGTAACCTATCTATCTGCAGGGCTGGGGTGATATGCTGGTTCTGGTGACAGTAACCTATCTATCTGCAGGGCTGGGGTGATATGCTGGGGTCTGGTGACAGTAACCTATCTATCTGCAGGGCTGGGGTGATATGCTGGTGACAGTAACCTATCTATCTGCAGAGCTGGGGTGATATGCTGGTGACAGTAACCTATCTATCTGCAGGGCTGGGGTGATATGCTGGTTCTGGTGACAATAACCTATCTATCTGCAGGGCTAGGGTGATATGCTGGTTCTGATGACAGTAACCTATCTATCTGCAGGGCTGGGGTGATATGCTGGTTCTGGTGACAGTAACCTATCTATCTGCAGGGCTGCGGTGATATGCTGGTTCTGGTGACAGTAACCTATCTATCTGCAGGGCTGGGGTGATATGCTGGTTCTGGTGACAGTAACCTATCTATCTGCAGGACTGGGGTGATATGATGGTTCTGGTGACAATAACCTATCTATCTGCAGGGCTAGGGTGATATGCTGGTTCTGGTGACAGTAACCTATCTATCTGCAGGGCTGCGGTGATATGCCGGGGTCTGGTGACAGTAACCTATCTATCTGCAGGGCTGGGGTGATATGCTGGTTCTGGTGACAGTAACCTATCTATCTGCAGGGCTGGGGTGATATGCTGGATCTGGTGATAGTAACCTATCTATCTGCAGGGCTAGGGTGATATGCTGGTTCTGATGACAGTAACCTATCTATCTGCAGGGCTGCGGTGATATGCTGGTTCTGGTGACAGTAATCTATCTATCTGCAGGGCTGGGGTGATATGCTGGTTCTGGTGACAGTAACCTATCTATCTGCAGGGCTGGGGTGATATGCTGGTTCTGGTGACAGTAACCTATCTATCTGCAGGGCTGCGGTGATATGCTGGTTCTGGTGACAGTAACCTATCTATCTGCAGGGCTGCGGTGATATGCTGGTTCTGGTGACAGTAACCTATCTATCTGCAGGGCTGCGGTGATATGCTGGTTCTGGAGACAGTAACCTATCTATCTGCAGGGCTGGGGTGATATGCTGGTTCTGGTGACAGTAACCTATCTATCTGCAGGGCTGGGGTGATATGCTGGTTCTGGTGACAGTAATCTATCTATCTGCAGGGCTGGGGTGATATGCTGGTTCTGGTGACAGTAACCTATCTATCTGCAGGGCTGGGGTGATATGCTGGTTCTGGTGACAGTAACCTATCTATCTGCAGGGCTGGGGTGATATGCTGGGGTCTGGTGACAGTAACCTATCTATCTGCAGGGCTGGGGTGATATGCTGGTGACAGTAACCTATCTATCTGCAGAGCTGGGGTGATATGCTGGTGACAGTAACCTATCTATCTGCAGGGCTGGGGTGATATGCTGGTTCTGGTGACAATAACCTATCTATCTGCAGGGCTAGGGTGATATGCTGGTTCTGATGACAGTAACCTATCTATCTGCAGGGCTGGGGTGATATGCTGGTTCTGGTGACAGTAACCTATCTATCTGCAGGGCTGCGGTGATATGCTGGTTCTGGTGACAGTAACCTATCTATCTGCAGGGCTGGGGTGATATGCTGGTTCTGGTGACAGTAACCTATCTATCTGCAGGACTGGGGTGATATGCTGGTTCTGGTGACAATAACCTATCTATCTGCAGGGCTAGGGTGATATGCTGGTTCTGGTGACAGTAACCTATCTATCTGCAGGGCTGCGGTGATATGCCGGGGTCTGGTGACAGTAACCTATCTATCTGCAGGGCTGGGGTGATATGCTGGTTCTGGTGACAGTAACCTATCTATCTGCAGGGCTGGGGTGATATGCTGGTTCTGGTGACAATAACCTATCTATCTGCAGGGCTAGGGTGATATGCTGGTTCTGGTGACACTAACCTATCTATCTGCAGGACTGGGGTGATATGCTGGGTCTGGTGACAGTAACCTATCTATCTGCAGGGCTGGGGTGATATGCTGGTTCTGGTGACAGTAACCTATCTATCTGCAGGGCTGCGGTGATATGCTGTTTCTGGTGACAGTAACCTATCTATCTGCAGGGCTGGGGTGATATGCTGGTTCTGGTGACAGTAACCTATCTACCTGCAGGGCTAGGGTGATATGCTGGTTCTGGTGACACTAACCTATCTATCTGCAGGACTGGGGTGATATGCTGGGTCTGGTGACAGTAACCTATCTATCTGCAGGGCTGGGGTGATATGCTGGTTCTGGTGACAGTAACCTATCTATCTGCAGGGCTGCGGTGATATGCTGTTTCTGGTGACAGTAACCTATCTATCTGCAGGGCTGGGGTGATATGCTGGTTCTGGTGACAGTAACCTATCTACCTGCAGGGCTAGGGTGATATGCTGGTGACAGTAACCTATCTATCTGCAGGGCTGGGGTGATATGCTGGTTCTGGTGACAGTAACCTATCTATACTGTATATAGGGAGGGCTTGTTCCTTCATACTTGGTAGACTTGCCCCGATACTTTGCCACTTCTGGGTGATGGTTTCTACCTAATGTGAAGCTGCAAAGGTTCCGGTAATGGATTGTCCCCTGCTGGGCCTCTGATACGTTGCAGGACCGGTCTGTATATTCGCACACGCCTTCTTTTACGTGTTCGGCTTTGTCTGATATATTCACCCACATTATATTTCTACAGGATTGAACATGTCCGCCATGTTGTCGCTGTTGCTCTCCTTCCTGTTTCTTCTAGGTTCTCAGGGTAAGTCGTGTTTTTTCCTAACCCATTCCTGGTCACTAGAGAAGATGTGGGACCATTAATGGAGCACAACTTTCCATGCAGCGTTTTTATTTGGGAGCCGTGAGGATTCCGGTTCCTCTGAAGTCCGGCTTCCATTCTTGAACATTGGGATTGGAGGATCTTCACATGAACACCACCACCATGGGCATGATGGACAACAAACTGAAGAATCAGATCCAGATGACCTGAAGCCATCGAATTTCTGTCAAGGTCCTTGTAAAGATGGCTGGGTCTACTATCATGGTTACTGTCACATATATGTGGCTTGGGAACTTAGCTGGAAGGATGCGGAGGTAAGAATATCTCAATGGCAATGGTTTGCTACTATGACCTGGATGGTGCAAGGATAGGGTATGACTTGGTTCCTCACTGAGGTCAAGAGGAGGATCCTAAAAAAAGAGAAAGGTGAGGAACCTCAGGATATTCTTGGGATAGGATTGCACCTCGTAACGTAGACTCCAGACCAGACCCAGGAGTATTGAGCAGGATGGCGAAATAGTCCGGCCCCTGTCAAGACCCAGCAGAGGATAGGACAAGGCTGGACACCTATGGTCATAGGATTAGAAATCCTCAAGTTGTAATGTTCTGTATGGACCTTAAGGTGGTCATACACCTCCAATACCTCGTGGACTAATACTAGGTCCACCATCAGCTGTTCCTCCTGCCACTCCCATATGGAGGTTCGGTTTGGCCAGTCTTTCCTTCCATGGACATCATTTTTCAGGTTAGAATTGGGAGGTTGCAGTTCACCTAATATAGTTGCCAAAAGCAATGGGTTTGGCCAACTTTGGTTTTATGTATGAAGAGTGAAGGTTAGACACATAAGATAGATGTTGGCCAAACTCTTGTATGGTCAATGCCTACCAACTCCAACCCATTCACATTAAATTGTTGGTAAATCTGGCCATATTGGGTCCAGCACCAGAAATCCAATATACATGGACAGCTGAAGTCCATACTAACCGTAGCCTCTCCTAAAGATGACCTTGTTGAGATGACCACCACCTCATCCAGACCAGACAGATCCTTCATATTGCTGTAGACTTCTTCTTAGGAGACCACCACCCTACAAGCTATCATCCTCGCCATCTCACAATATACAGATTATTTCCAGGTTGTATTTAGTTAACCCTTGAGAGTTAATCTGGATTATCTTCTGGTTTCTAGATCAAACATCTCAGATGTATTTGCCTTCAAGGTGGTATGGAAACCTCTATACAAAGTCTTATCTCTAAGGATCTACAATGGCTCTCTGTTATCACAAGGCGGGCGGCCATTATTGATCTAGCAGGACACTTGATTTACTTAGAGATTATGTGTTATAGTCATGGGACTAGTAAAAGGGAAATCTGAATGCCACAGGCCGGGCGTTTCCGCTTTGCGTTCATGAAGGGCGGTATTTGCTATTTTCCTATTCTACAGCGGTCAGTCGTAACATGATGTCTTCACCTTTGGTATAATTTGTGTTTTTCACCTGCCTTCTCCTTCCATACGTGACAGAAACATTGCCGGTTTCTCTTTGATCGGGCCCATCTTACAAGTATCATGAGCGAGGAGCACAATACATTCCTTATGGCCTTGGCCCGTTCCAAAGGATTTCTTGGCAACAAACTGTGGACTGGTGGCAGCATCCAGAAGGTCAGTGACAATCTCCATCATAGAACTGATACTGCCATGTAAAAAAGCTCTGATTGTAACGGCGCCACCTTTGTCCATGGTGGGGTCTGGTATTGCGGTTCACTCCTATAGATTATGTTTCTTCGGGGTCTTATTTTGGTGGCCATCTTATCTCTGGGTTGGGGTGACATGAGTAGGACCAAGCCTCGTCCGCTTCTTAGCCTAGTTTCGGTCTGTACAGGAGTAGACTGACCAGGCGGACAATATGGCAGGCCACACAAACAAGTTTGGGTTCTTGCCCAAAGTGATGGGATCATCCAACCTTGTGAGGGCCCCGTTGCACTCCAATGGCTTCCTCTAGGGTCAGTGGAGTAATTTTTCCATACGGACTCCAGGAAAGCTCATGTTGGTACAAGTTGGTTAGTCCTTCTCTGGTCACCGGTGATTCCAGATGAGGTAGGTGGGGCAGGTTTGTAGGATACAGAAGCTCTAGGTAATTTCGATGCTTGCTAATCTGTATTACTGCTCCCCAGGGGTCTAATACTTGGGCGGATGGATCGCAATTCCGGTTTCTGAAGTTCTCCGGGGGCAAAATAATGAAACTTTTTGGAATCAACATGTGCTTGGGCCTAAGTCTTGGAGGTGAGTCCATGGCTGATAAGGATTAGAGGGGTTGGGTAGTTTGGGTTGTCGCCTGTGCCAGTGTTATATTTATGTCGGCTCCAGCTCAGAGCTCTCATATAAGGCTTTCAGTGCAGGCAGGTGGGTAATGCACCGGGCTATAGGGTAGTTAACCCTTTCACCACACTAGATCACAAGTAATCCCCCTACTACCCTAGACCACCAGGGATGCTGAAACTCAATCCACACCATCCTAGACCACAAGGGATGCTCATGTTATTACCTTACTGTTCTGGAACACAAGGGATGTTCACATTGACCCCTTCACCATGCTCAGATTAATCCCTTACTGCTCTAGACCACCAGGGATGGTGAAATCCAACCCACACCAGCCTAGACCACCAGGGATGCTGACATTCACCACTTACTCCTCTAGACCACCAGACATGCTCACATTAACTCATTGACCATGTTAGACCACCAGGGATGCTCACATTGACCCCTTCACAGCCATAGACCACCAGGGATGCTGAAATTCAATCCACACCATCCTAGACCACAAGGGATGCTCACATTATTACCTTACTGTCCTAGAACACAAGGGATATTCACATTGACCCCTTCACCATGCTCAGATTAATCCCTTACTGCTCTAGACCACCAGGGATGCTGAAATCCAACCCACACCAGCCTAGACCACCAGACATGCTCACATTAACTCATTTACCTTGTTAGACCACCAGACATGCTCACATTAACTCATTTACCTTGTTAGACCACCAGGGATGCTCACATTGACCCCTTCACAGCCATAGACCACCAGGGATGCTGAAATTCAATCCACACCATCCTAGACCACCAGGGATGCTGACATTAACCGCTTACTCCTCTAGACCACCAGACAAGCTCACATTGACTCATTTACCATGTTAGACCACCAGACATGCTCACATTGACCCCTTCACAGCCATAAACCACCAGGGATGCTCACGTTATTACCTTACTGTCCTAGAACACAAGGGATATTCACATTGACCCCTTCACCATGCTCAGATTAATCCCTTACTGCTCTAGACCACCAGGGATGCTGAAATCCAACCCACACCAGCCTAGACCACCAGACATGCTCACATTAACTCATTTACCTTGTTAGACCACCAGGGATGCTCACATTGACCCCTTCATAGCCATAGACCATCAGGGATGCTCACATTGAGCCCTTCACAGCCATAGACCACCAGGGATGCTCACATTGAGCCCTTCACAGCCATAGACCACCAGGGATGCTTACTGTATGTTCAGTCACCCTGCCCTTGAAGAGAATGTCCAGATTGCCCCTTGGCAAACGCTTTAGTATATATGTATACATGTTAGTATACAGCAGTGATCAGGCAGGTGATGGCGCCCACGTACAGTATATAATTCATTGGGATGTACCATATAATTTTGCAGCCTCAGTTTTTAGGACCACTGACATTTCTCCGCAGGTGGAAACTTCTGGGATCAACTGAACTGTGTGGAGAGACATCACTTCATCTGCAAGTACCAGCCGAGTCACCTGTGAGGCCGAAGAGCCAGGGAACCCGCCAAATGTGGGGCCAATCCAGGCAGCCAATCACTGCCCAGCTTGTAGGGATGTAGGGCTTTGTCACACGTTCTTATTGGACGCTGAGTTTACTGAAGAATAAAAAACGGAAACTGTAAAATTGTGCCGCTCCATTTTATAGATGCCGAGGCCGCCCGCCCTCCTCCGACTACACCATGTTGTGCAATTGCAATTTCAGATGTAGTAATATGGCGGCATTACTTAGACAATACATGACAGGAGCGTGGTCTGTGGGCACCAGATATAATACTATTTTGACACTACATGGCGGTATTATTTAGGCCTTCTATAGTGATATTGACATAATATCGGTATAAACTTTCAGTCTTACATGGCGGTATTATTTAGACATCGTATGGCATTCAGTCTTAGCAAGTCCTAGGAAGGCTGGAAGTTCCAATGCAGCCATCGACCTACCGGAGAGTACCCGATGGCCGTACAGGCTGACTGACTGCGCGTGTTGTCGGCCGCTATATGGCAGTATAGAGGGATGCCCCTTGTAGTCATTATATTGGCCAGTCTTACAATGACATTCCCGAGTATCCCCTGCCCCCTGTAGGCTTCCTCAGTGTATCCCGCGCGAATTTCTGCAGACTGTTCACTTATCGCCCATGAAATAGGTTCTTGTCCGGCCTCTTTTCTTGCACACATGGAAGGAAACATCCGAATACATCGCGCAATGTAATCTTTGCTGCGTTCGTTGCCGCCAAACCACCATTTTTCACTGACCAGGCCAGCTTCATCTGGATCTAATGGACCGTAGTGTAAGTTAATACTCCTGCAAAATGGAGACAGGATTTGGTTGGTGAGGCCAGAACAGATGAGAAGATATAAGAAAGAATTCGCCAAGTTGCCTCAATGGGTTTCCTGGCACCAAATGTTTCTGGAAGCTTCCGTCTTAAGTGTTCATATGTGTGTCCATGTAAGGATTGGCCAACCATGTATGTAAACCCTTATAAAAGTGGGTGACTGTTCGATGGAGGCCGCGTATCTCAGGGTGTGGGATTCTAGGACTGAAGGCAAACATCAAACACGGCCAATGTTATTTCCCAGTACCCAAGTCTAGGTATATCTGGTCACCCCTATGCACATTGGTCCTACTAATAACCACTGTACTATATAGGACCACTAGCTATAACCCGCGACTTCGTCCGCTGTCCTCTCACCCTTGCGCAAACCACCTGCAGCGCGGCCCGTGGCCCCCCACGGCCCTTTCCTTGTGGCCGGCGCTGGGCCCTCCCACAGCATAGTGGGACAGAACCTCACGGCCCCACTGCTACACCTCTGGCCCTCCCCTTTCCCCCACCCGTGCCCCTGGCTCTCCCCTTACCCCCCACCCACGCCCCCTTTAGAGATCACAGTCACCTCCTACATCTACCCCTTGCCCCCACCACCACTGGCTGGCCGGCATGTCAGCGGCGTTCGGAACCATGCGGGCAGCCGCCATGTTGAGGAAAGGGTCCCTGCGCGCTGCCCACGCTCACAATTCGGCACCAACCTATGGGCTGCTGTGCTGGCTCCCTGTCCTGCCCACACACCGCCATGCACCAATAGGAGTGGCGTGTAACTACCTGCGCTGACGTCATGCCCGGGCCAACAGTGGAGCAGGAGACAACTTTTGAGGGTCGCGGTAGCATTTTGGGTTGAGTGAGACACTTTTAAAGTAGCCTATGTCTCCTTCCTGGCCAATATGTAGGTGTGTGCGAAATTTCTAGGAAATCCATTCAGCCATTCTGGTGTGATTGAGTAACAAACCCACAAACATCCAAACACACAAACCCACAAACATCTAAACTTTCACATTTATAATATCAATAGGACCATAGAGATGGGGATCTGTGAGTCACCTCCGGCTGCTCCGGTTTTCCGCTTCCTTTGGACTCGTCACCCCAGGTCTTGTGTATAACACATTACTTATGGTCTCCATACTGGTCCCATGTCTAGAACTTATCTCACGAAGCGTCTCCTCCAGCTGCGGCTGACATCCTGTAGGAAAAACATATGAGAGATGATCTAGAAGAAACACAAGTTAGACGCCAACATCTGGCACTTCTAGACTACTTGGCTTTCATATGACATGACATAGCATGGATCCACCAGAAATAGACGCTAGTGGCCCATGGTTGGCTCCAGATGAGTCATCTGCTCAACCCTTGGAGTGTTGACCACTGGAGGACGTTCTGTAATCGGGTGGGCCAATCCCACTCTGTAGTCCACCATTATTCCTACCTTGTATCTGTAGCTTCTGCTTCCAGTTTACAGCGATGGGTTCTTCAAGCATTTGGCTGAGGTTCTGTGGATCTTTACTGAAGAGAAAATAAGAGTTGGTGTAAGGGTCCAAGTCATCGGTCATTTCCTAGGGAAGAAGAAAGAAAATTCTTATTAAAAAATATTCTTATCCCATTCTATAAAACTTAGATATGAGGGATGGCAACTGCTCACCTCTAGTGGAGGACGACATATTACAGAAGTAAATTCTGGCCACTGGTCCACCAAGACTTGAAGTCTGAAGGGGTTATTGCAGACGACATAGTGTACGGCGCCGTACGCCTACGTGATGACCAAACAGGAAAAGTTCAGTAGAGCGGACTGGATTCATCTAGATGTGTAAGACTTCCCATGTGCTTGTCCTACCTTCAGGGATCCTGGGAAGCTGTGGGTCAGAAGGTTCCTCAATGCGGTTACCTTGGCCGGGCAGGTTAGGAAAAGCATCCTACACGAAACTCCGACTGACTGACGAAGAGTCTTTACTCAGTGGTTTCCAAATGGAAGATGACTTCACTTATACATAGGTAGTCACTGCTCTGATGGGTGAAAAGGGAAAGAAATGAAGAAAAATATAAAAAAGGAGAACAAAACATGTCCCTGGCCAAACATTGGATCCAAGTACAGTGGAGGATGTCCAGCAATGATTCCACCAACCAACATGGCCGCACTTGTCGGTCTAGCTGCAGAATTATAGACACTTGCCAATCTTCTCTCTTAAATTGAGGAGGTCTCTGTGACCCCATTACTGGTGATGTGTAATGCCTGTCAGGCGAGGCCTGTACCTTTCTATTATTACCACCCTCCGCACCTCTCCCCTAAGTTCGGGATACTGAGGCCTCCTGTAACCCTTACATAGATCCCGTAGCTGAGCCTTCTCCTCCTCCCAGAAATCCTTGGAATATTTCCAGTCGGCACATTTTTGTGAAGTTATCAGGTCTCGCCTTCACTGTGTTCAGACTCTATGTAACTCGCTTCCCCCAAACACAATCCCCACTTTATATAACGTATTCTCTAGCACACCTACAGCGTCGGCTTCAGTCTTACCTGTACGTTGTCCTCAGCGGAGCGGCCTCGCTCTTGTTCTTTTTATCACAAATTCTCCTGCAAAGCCCAAGACAATAGTTCTGAGGTTCTTACTCACTGGTGGGGAGTCCATGCAGTTGTATCTTATAATACTCTATGCTGGAGCCATGAAAAAAATTGGGGCAGACATATGGTGGGAGTAGCCCCTGCTAAGGTCTTTGGGTCAAGGTATCTTATATGACCCATCAGCCCTATTGTTTTCCATATTTCCAGTTCTTTCAACCTGATCGTTACACCCATTGATCTGGCCCTCTCTGCCCGCTCCCGTCACCCTCCTCCAGCGCCCAGATGTGCCCAGTCCCTTTCTGTCCAACTGTTCAATATCATGTGGAGGACCCCAAAAAAGACACCAAAATTAATTCTGACTCCAGAAGAAACAAACAATTCAGACCAGACCTCATGGCGTCTCTTCTGCTCTAGGTGGTATCATACACTGGGTGGACGTCCAGCTGTGACACCCACATGGGTTGGCCATACCATGACTGCAACGCAAGAACCCCAAGAACCCAGCGCCCAGAACTCCAGCCATCCTACACCGGACATAACACAAGGGTGGCTACCTGTCTGGAGTCTTATACCCCCCGCAGCTCCGGTCGTGTCCTGTGGTGTAGATTGGGACGTACACGTGACGCTCCCTGACACGCTCACACACTAGGCCTCCAACCATTTACAAAACTTTCCAAAACAATGGAACGGACTCTGCATATAAACTCCCGAAGGGCACGAAGGCGACTACTTATACTGAGCGTCTACGCCCTGGTGTAACCCAAACTAGCATGGGTCAGGATGTCTTATAGAACTCCTCCTGTGCTCCATTTCTTGGGTACCAACCAGTGCTCTGCCCTCTTATATCACATCTACAAAGAGATGTCGGCCTGTCCTGGGCAAGGACTCCATGTACAGCCATCTACAGATCCCCAACTGGGGTTCCTTACAAAGGAGGTTACCCCCTCGCCTCCTTACAGTATATGGCGCTCAGTGGTCACCTGGCCAGAGGTTGTTACCTAGGTTGGCCTTCATCGCTCTACACAACAGTGCCCAGATACACTCGGATCAGATACAGGAGGACTGAGGAAAATTTTTGGCTTCACTAATAGTCCCCTATACATACAGCAGCTTGTATACAGTATACACCTATAGCATACAGCAGCCTGTATACAGTATACACCTATAGCATACAGCAGCCTGTATACAGTATACACCTACAGCATACAGCAGCCTGTATACAGTATACACCTATAGCATACGGCAGCCTGTATACAGTATACACCTATAGCATACGGCAGCCTGTATACAGTATACACCTATAGCATACAGCAGCCTGTATACAGTATACACCTATAGCATACAGCAGCCTGTATACAGTATACACCTATAGCATACAGCAGCCTGTATACAGTATACACCTATAGCATACAGCAGCCTGTATACAGTATACACCTATAGCATACGGCAGCCTGTATACAGTATACACCTATAGCATACAGCAGCCTGCATACAGTATACACCTATAGCATACGACAGCCTGTATACAGTATACACCTATAGCACACAGCAGCCTGTATACAGTATACACCTATAGCACACAGCAGCCTGTATACAGTATACACCTATAGCATACGGCAGCCTGTATACAGTATACACCTATAGCACACAGCAGCCTGTATACAGTATACACCTATAGCACACAGCAGCCTGTATACAGTATACACCTATAGCATACAGCAGCCTGTATACAGTATACACCTATAGCATACAGCAGCCTGTATACAGTATACACCTATAGCATACGACAGCCTGTATACAGTATACACCTATAGCACACAGCAGCCTGTATACAGTATACACCTATAGCACACAGCAGCCTGTATACAGTATACACCTATAGCATACGGCAGCCTGTATACAGTATACACCTATAGCATACAGCAGCCTGTATACAGTATACACCTATAGCACACAGCAGCCTGTATACAGTATACACCTATAGCAGACAGCAGCCCGTATACAGTATACACCTATAGCATACAGCAGCCTGTATACAGTATACACCTATAGCATACAGCAGCCTGTATACAGTATACATCTATAGCATACGGCAGCCTGTATACAGTATACACCTATAGCATACAGCAGCCTGTATACAGTATACACCTATAGCATACGGCAGCCTGTATACAGTATACACCTATAGCATACAGCAGCCTGTATACAGTATACACCTATAGCATACGGCAGCCTGTATACAGTATACACCTATAGCACACAGCAGCCCGTATACAGTATACACCTATATCAGACAGCAGCCCGTATACAGTAAACACCTATAGCATACAGCAGCCTGTATACAGTATACACCTATAGCAGACAGCAGCCCGTATACAGTATACACCTATAGTATACAGCAGCCTCTATACAGTATACACCTATAGCATATGGCAGCCTGTATACAGTATACACCTATAGCAGACAGTAGCCTCTATACAGTATACACCTATAGAATACGGCAGCCTGTATACAGTATACACCTATAGCATACAGAAGCCTGTATACAGTATACACCTATAGCATACAGCAGCCTCTATACAGTGTACACCTATAGAATACGGCAGCCTGTATACAGTATACACCTATAGCATACAGCAGCCTGTATACAGTATACACCTATAGCATACAGCAGCCTGTATACAGTATACACCTATAGAATACGGCAGCCTGTATACAGTATACACCTATAGCATACAGCAGCCTGTATACAGTATACACCTATAGCATACAGCAGCCTGTATACAGTATACACCTATAGCATACGGCAGCCTGTATACAGTATACACCTATAGCATATAGCAGCCTGTATACAGTATACACCTATAGCATACAGCAGCCTGTATACAGTATACACCTATAGCATATAGCAGCCTGTATACAGTATACACCTATAGCATACAGCAGCCTGTATACAGTATACACCTATAGCACACAGCAGCCTGTATACAGTATACACCTATAGCATACAGCAGCCTGTATACAGTATACACCTATAGTATACAGTATACACCTCGGTCAGGCTACTTACTGTGTTCCGTTTCCTACTTCCGCCTTGTTAATATCTGCAATCTGATCTTCAGCACTTGAGCCAAGGCGATGGTATTTGTGTGTGAGTCTGGGGATGGGATGTGCGGGGGCCGGGTGACATGAGGCCTCGTACCCAGTACTTGATCTTTGTACAGACTTTCCCTCTCCGGCCCCTCTCACAATACACCGGGGTCAATCATTCACTCCGAGCGCTCGGGATATGACAGAATATATAGGGGATCCTCTATGCTGCGGGTCGGGGTAGCGCGGGCCTGTATAGGGGCACTTTAGGGGACTTTATACCCTTTCGAGGTTACTACAAGGGCTTTATCCTGTGTGGAGACTCGCAGGGACTCGGTGGGACTGGGCAGGCCATGGGGGTCCTGGTGGGGTTAGAGGTTCGGCTTACTATACTTCAGTTTGCAGCTCTGTGCTCTGGATTTTGTCTCTTTTTCGGACTTCTGACAGTCGGGTGTTAGAGCCTCCCATTGAGCTACCCCTGGGGGTAGAATACACCAGCCCTCAGCTCCCTGCATCGCTGGTGGATGCCCCTCATTTATATTTCTACACTGAAGTAAATGATAATAAATCTAGCTCACCCCCACCCCCGTCCACGAGGCGCAAACCTGTATAAAGGTACAAATTGTGCTGCAAAACCTGATTTGCAAAAAAACAGTGACTGTTATAAATCTGCCCCATTGAGTTGTATGTAATGTTGTAGACATCTGTCACTGGATGGTTAATGCCTCATGGAGAAAGAGCGCCATCTATTGGTCTACACCAGCAACTGCACTGCAAAGATTTCAATACTGTCGCAGCAGCACATGGGGACTGGCACAGGTTGGAGGTCCAGGTCCAGCCATGGTCATTGCCATCGTACCGTTCTGGTCAAAGAGAGCTTGGTTTTCCCAACTCATTCATTCGACTCGGAATGAATTGAGACATTTTTTGGAGGCTTCCCCTAATCCAGAACTTGGTCTCTCAAGGAACTCAGTGAAGAGATTCAACCTGGAGGTTGTCCAAACCCTATGGGAGTCTAGAGGACTGTCAGAAGCCGTCCTGAAGATTGACAAGACCTACTGAAGAATAGGTGACATCTTTAAGGAATGGTGCTCCAGACAGGGAGCTAACAGTCCAATCCTTCAACTGGAGTTCTACTGAATATTCTTCAGGACGGTTTAGATTAAGGTCTTAGCCCTTTCTGCCTGTTTAGGTAGACGTCTGTCTCAGGATGCCCTAATCCGTAGGTTCTTGAAGGAGCTAAGAGCCTAAGACCCTCTGTTACAGCTCCAGTGCATGGTGTCTACTGTCCTTATTGGAATATGTGACCCTTGGAGGACGTTGAGCTCCAGTTTCTTCTTACCCATAAGACTATCTTATTGCTGGCCATCACCTCCACCAAGACAGTTGGAGAAGAGCCTTCCACTTCCTTCTTTTCGGATAAAGTCCAGCTAACGTTCCTCCCTGAATTCAATCCTAAGGTGCCCTCCTGGGCCAATATTAACCAAGTAGTGTTTTTTCCATTTCCTACTGAAGAAGAAGAGAAGAAACTCCATTCTCTAATGAGGTGTCTATGGATCTGTGCTGCAAAAGACTTGAGACTGGGAAGGAGATTCATCCATCAGTAAGACAATGGCCCTAAATCTACAGTCAGAGCTAAAGTGTGGCATGGATCCTACAGTCGGGGGATTTATTTGTGTGTCTCATGACAGAGATCTGTTTGGTTTGTCGTTAACAAGCTTGGATTATAAAGGATAATCTGTTTTCCCTTAGTCATAACAGCAGCACAAGTGGGGAGGTAGCAAGTAATCCCCCCACTCAGGGAGGGTTTCCACGGCCCAACCGCCCAAAGCCGTCGCGACAGACGCCCGGGAGTTTAGGCGCAGTGGTGAACCTAGCCTCTCTGCTGCCTGAGGCGGACGATCGAAAGCCCCCTCCCTCTGCTCACAGTACTCGTCCATAGAAGAGCACTATCAGGAGGGGAGGGAGCGTTCCTCCCCGCTCACACAGTACAGCGATATAGGCGCTGCTGGGAAGAAGGACGTTCCTGACAGACTGTCAGGAACGCCCTTCTGACTGTGAAGAGTTACGGTACCGGCACCAATAGCTCTTCACCCGGGGCACAGATCGGGAAAGCCGACAGTGCACTGAATTCAGCGCACTGTCAGCTTTCCAGCGGTATATAAAACTGCCTGTGCTCAAACCCATGAAAGGTCCTCTTTAATGCTGGCAGGCTTCAGGCCTATATGGTAATGCCCAGACATCACGTGGTCTGGAATATTACCATACAGGCCAAAGCCTGTGGTAGCAGTAACAGGCTATTACTATTAGCACAGGCTTCGGGCCTATATGGTACTGCTAGGGCAGGCTTTGGGCCTATATGGTAATTTTCCAGACCACGTGATGTCTGGGCATTACCATATACACCCGAAGCCTGCTAGGAGTAACACCGGATCCCGGAGAGGTAAGTAACATTGTTTATTATGTTCTCTCACCTCCCCTGGGGCTCCGATTATTATACTCAGAGGTCTGAAAAGACCCCCGGGTATAATAATGGCGGTAGTGGGATCGCCGCCTGCCCGGGCCTACTCACTGCCGGCCTTCGCGGCCTATAGTACAAGGGGAAGCGGGGGCGGCAGTGAGCAGGTCTGGGGAGGTAGGTAAATAGGCCGCTACCTGCTGGAGATACTCCAGCAGGTAGCGGCCTATTATAAAACAAAAAAAGAAGTTTTATACTTACCGATCTTGTTGTTGCTCCCGCCGCCTCCGTGATCCTCTTCTCCTGCAGGCTGACGTCTGCGTAGGCGGCGTCACTAGGCCGCCTACGCACGCTGATACGTACTCAGACGTCTAGGTATCAGCGAGCGTCATCACGTGATGACGCCGTCCACGCTGATACCTAGACGTCTGAGTACGTATCAGCGTGCGTAGGCGGCCTAGTGACGCCGCCTACGCAGATGCGTAGACGTCTGAACCAGCGCAGAGAGAAGTGATAAAAGTAAAAGTAATAAAAGAAAAAAAAAAGTCGCTCGTGCGCCGCCCCCCTCCCGTGCGCCGCCCGAAGCGACCGCCTCACATCGCCTCATTAGAGGTGCGGCGCTGTTTAGGCGGTAATGCCTTACAAAGGTGAGGGGAGAGGACCAAGAGGCGGCCGCACAGATGTGCTCTAATGGAACTGCCGACCTCTCCACCCAAGATGAAGACACCGCTCGGGCACTCAGGAGGGGACAAACTCCGAGTTGATAAAGGCCATCTTGATGGCCCCCCTCACCCAACAGAAAATAGAGGCCTTTGAGGCCTTCTGACCTCTAAACCTCCCGGCCAGATTGATCAGGAGGTGTTCTGACCTACTAAAAGGCAGGGTCCGGTCGAGGTAGATCCGGAGACATCTGCCCAGGTCTAAGGAGTGCAGCCTAACTGGAAGGAGGAAGGCTCCGGTACAAAGGTTGGTAACGAAATGAACTGGTTCAGGTTTGCCAAAGAGGGTACCTTGGGTATAAACCCAAAAAATGGAGTTGAACCCTGTCACTGAAAAAGGAGGTGTAAGGCTCCTCTGATGACAGGGCCTGGAGCTCCCCAACCCTCTTAGCTGAGGTCATCGTCAGCAAAAAAAGCTACTTTAAATGCTACCAGCTTTAAATCCACTTCCTCCAGAGGGTCACATAAAGCCGCCAACACGATCCCAAGGTCCCATTGGGGAACGGGGGCTGACACCGAAGGTCTAATTCTCGTGCACCCCTAAGGAACCCTTTCACTAAGGGGTGTTGAGATAAACGCCTCCTCAGATAGGCGGACAAAGCGGCTACCTGTACCTTCAAGGTTGCTGGAGATAGCCCTTTGTCTAGGCCGTCTTGGAGGAGCTCCAGTATTGATTCCAGAGAGGGGTCGGTCACTCCTATGCCATGCGCCGACCCCCAGGTTCTGAAGACATTCCAGGCTCTGCGGTAACTCCTATTTATGGACTCCGCTCTGGCGCAGGAGATAGTTCTCAGGACGGCCTCTGACCGCCCGCTATGACTTAATAGGGACTGGTCAACCTTCAGGCTGTCAGGTTGAATCTCCTCAGACCCTGGCATCTCTGACCTCCTTGAGTGACCAGGTCTGGGAGAGGGGGAAAGAAGAGAAGGTTTGCAAACACCTTCTTCCAAACCATACAGGAGACCACACAGGCCTCCTCCACCTGTTCCACCATCACAGGACAGAAAAAAACACACAGGTGGGAGATCCTTGTGCCCTCTTATAGGTCTTTGAGGAACCAACCTTGAGCTGGACACCTGGATATCGCACTCTTTCCACTCTTTCATCTCACAATTGGGGCAATTTTATTGAGTAAAATAGTTGCACATTATATGTAACGTGAAGGATCAACTTAATTCAACCAGTTCGGAGGAACAGCGCTATGTCCAGTGGCCTCCATCTTGGTTCCTCATAGACCATCGTGTACAATTCTCGTGTTCTCCAGGAGTGATAAAGACAAGAAACGCGCAAAGTCACAATGGATGGCACTTCCACTCCTGCCCTGTCCCAACGGCTAGAAATCCTGCACTGTGAGCCGCCGCTTGGCTGCTCTTATTATCCGGGACCACCTGGCCATAGGGAAGACATCCCTGGAGGATTAATTGATTTGCTATATGAATTATCATTGTCCGGAACAGTCCTTGGTTCCTGTACATTTTATCGGTGTATCCCATACGCATTTCTCCAGACTGATCGGTCACTATCCAGCCAACAGGGTCCCCAACGCCAGATCTTCTCAGGCAAACACTCGGAAAACTCTGGATGCACCGACTGATGTAACGTTCACTGAGTGGTTTTCCTCCGTATCTCCAGACGTCATTGACCAGGAAGGCTTCTTCAGGTTTTAGGGCGGACAATTGGAGGTCACTGCATGAATAGGAAGGTAAAAACAGAATAGCAATGAAACAACGAACACCAGACGGAAATGTGGAGATATTGGGGACCATTGGCGTCCATTGTTAATACCAGAGCGGGAGGACGACAGTACCCAGATAGAGAACAATCCCTCCATGACCCGTCATACAGACATTATTATGGGCTTCTACTTCTTCTACCTTTTGTTCATCTTCTCCAGGTCTTCGGCCTCCATCCCATCCTTCATATACAATGGGTCGATGATGGTTCGCATATGGCTGCCATGTTTGGAGCTGACCTCTTGAAGCACGCCTGTCAATGCTGGTTGGCATCCTGGAAAATGTAATGAGTGAGACATGACCACCCGAGGTCGTCTTACCAGGCCCATAGTCACAATGACGCCATCTTTACTCACCTTGTATCTCCAGTTGCTGCTTCCAGTTCACAGTTTGGGGATTTTGGAGGAAGTGACGCAACCCCTGAGGATCTTTACTGAAGAGATAATACGTGTTGGTGTAAGGATCGGAGGGATCGGTCATGTCCTACGGAGAAGCAGCATTACGTCTAGTCAGATATATATGGTGGATATATGTAGTGTCAGAGATTATACAGGAGGAGCAGATGGGTAAATTGGTTCGTCCCAAGCCGGGTCTGACCCGAATATTCCAAATTGTTCAGTTTATGAAACAATTAGTCACCAGCAAACTGAACTGACTGCGGCCTTATACTGCGGGGTCTCTTACTAGGGGGGCCGGGGAGGTGTAAGAAATAAAACCTTCATTCTCGCCTTCCGTTACCTCTTTTGACCCTCCTCGAGGTGTCCGCCGCTCTCCTGCTGATGTCATGCGCTCTTCTGTGACATCATTGACTCGGGGACCAATCAGCGGCCACAGTTCTGGGGTTTCCCTACATGTCTAGATAGAGGACCATTGACCACCTCCATGTCTTTGTATCCACCACTAGGTGACGCTACACTGATTCCCGCACAGGTGACAATAGTTTTGGTGCCTGATATGCTAATTAGACTGTCAAGTAGGAGGTGTCAGGAGGGAGCAGGCAAGGGGGTGGGATTCAGAGCTCTCGGACAGCATCCATCTCTCATGGTCAGAGCTCTGTCCTTGAGTCTCTGAATGGGAACCTACGAGGACACATCTCTGACCAGACATAATGGACAGATTCCCATACCGGGCATGGTGACCTTGGTCCGGCCTCCGGTCACCATGTTACACCTTCTCCTCACTGGGATCATTTTGTGAAGGTGCCGAGCTCATTTGGTTGTGGCATCCAATGGTGTCAACAGATGACATCAGAGGTTTGGCTGATGCTTGTAGTAGCCGGGGCCGGATTGGCAGCCATAGCCAGAGACTGTGCATCATTACCCACCGCCATGTCTTTATGTAAGACCATCCATAACCTGCCACATCCTGGGGCCTTACTGAGGGTTCTCCACCTTCCTAGGATTGATGGCCTATCCTTGTCCCATAGACTCCAATGATACACCACTGCAGGACGTAACCCCCCATTACACCTGGTACGGTGCGTTCATTACCAGAAGACACAGTCTACCAGAACAGCTGATCTGCGCGGGTCCCAGCTCTCAGGGTGAAGGGGAGTTTGAGGAATAAAAAACATGGCTGCTTTGTACCAAACACTGCGACACGTTTCTCCATAGTCACTATCTGGTCCATCCATATTCAGTGCCAGGATGGAAACTACAATAACATCCTACATATCTACAGTGATGGATACTGGGGGGGAGGGGTAAGGAGACAACTCACTAGAGACCTCTATGAACCATGATCTGACCCCTAATATCTCTGTTATTACTCACTTCCAGTGGGGGGCGACACAGGACAGATGTAAAGTCCGGCCATTGGTCCACCAGAACCTGAAGTCTGAAGGGATTTTTGTCAATCACATAATGTAAAGCCCCGCACACCTGCGAATGGAGACGCGTCAGGTGAATATTCACACCAGATATTATATTGTATTATATTATCTACAACGGACAATGAAGGATTAACAACTTTTTCAGACAACGTCGTCTCGTGTCATAGATCATTCCAGAGGAAAATGTAATGCACTTGATGTTTTCTGTCTGAAAAACCTCTGACACACCTGCCACAAGGGGCTCCCTTCTAGATAAATTGCAGTTCCCTCCCTGTTTCTCAGAAAGTTTGGTCTCTACAGATGCAAGAAGGGGTCACAGTGAGTGGAGGGGGAGGGGCTTTTCCTCCTTCAGGCAGTGAATGCAGATGGGAGGGGTTGATTCTCTTCACATCTGCAAAACTGCTTTCTCTGTGCAAAGGTCTGAACATTCTGCAATTCTCACATGTGACAATGTAAGAAAAGACTTCTACTGTATCTAATGTAAGTCCATGTACTTGTATCTACTTCTGGCTTCTTGTGTGATTACAGATGGGATATTATTCACAGACTGCAGCAGTGTTACTGTCTGTGTTCATACATTGCGTTATTCCTGCCTGCGTGTATTTACCGTGTAATTGCGGTTCAGTGTTCCTGGATCTCTTATACGATGGTCACTTGAGGTTTTCTCAGTTCTTGTACAGTTACTCCTGGCAGAATTACATGTAAACAAACCAAACTAGTAATAATGGATAGAGGGGGGGCAGACTGCACCTTATTGTACATGCCGCTGTCTCAGAGACACATGTAAGATGTGCTGCAGCTATAATGTGATTATTAGAAGCAGATGGAGTGATAGGACCCCATGAATGAAGGCTTATACAGTCATAGAATAGACTGCCCAGCAAGGCCCTGCACATATACCAACATCTCATGCAAACTCAAGTATACAGAGCAGCTGGTAGAAGAAGCCACAGTGGTCGGGGGAGCGAATACCGAGCCCAGGGCCGCACATATTGTAGGGTTGTGCTGGATATTACAGCCCTAGTCACTGGCTTCTGGACCAAATGACGGCTGAAACGACATCACCGCAGGGGAGCTGCGTACTGTATACGGTATACACTCAATAATAGTAATAATATGAGATACAATTGTCTGTGCGCCTATCCCAAAGGAATATACAGGGAAAGACTAGGAAAGATACAACTATTATATCAGGATCATAAGACCCCCCTGTAGGACCCCCATTTCATCAGCTTTGGGTAATCCCTACTTGTTTATAAACACCTTCCATAATAACTCACAAGTCCAGTGCCCCCTGCTGTCACCTCCCAGGAATACTCAGGGATACCTGGCAGTAAGTGCTCAATCTCCCTGCAGCACCCCCAGAGGGGAAACAAAGCATTACACAGCACCACTCACATTAATCGGGGAACCAGGGGAGTATTAATATCCCACGTCTCCTTCCTGGGGTATAGCTGTGGAGCCAAGGAGTCTTAATGATGGCCAATGGCTGGCTGTGATCAGAGTCAATATCACTCACATCATGGCGGGGGGGGGGGGGGGGGGGTTCCTTGACTTGGTGACAGGTGATGATGGGTTAATGGGGGTAGTGGAATGATATTAAAAGTGCTGCCTTCAGAGTAATAAAAACCCCCATCCCTGTTATGGGGATTACATTATATCTACACCCGTATCAGACGAGGGTCAGTCCTAGACATATAATACATAGAGATGAGCGACCAGTGAAATATTCGAAGTTCGATTCGAGCAGCCGCTCAATACTCGACTGTTCTATCGAACCCCATTATAGTCTATAGGGAATAAATACTCGTTTAGGGGGAAACCAATACTCGACTCAGGAGAGTCACCAAGTCCACTATGACACCCCAGGAAATGATGCCAACACCTCTGCAATGTAACTGGGACAGCAGGGGAAGCATGTCTGGGGGCATCTAACAAGCCCAAGTCACTGTATTACATCGGGATCCCTGTCAGCTTGTGATATGCCGGAGCTGACTTTTTCCCATAGGAATGCATTGACCAGTGTTGGTTGGCCGAATGCCATACAGACTACAGCAATCGGCCAATCAATGCTGGTTCTGCCGGAGGAGGTGGAGTCTAAGATCGGTTCACAGCAGTCTCCATTCTGGTCTGATCTTAGACTCCACCTCCTCACAGACAAGCCTCCGGCAGAACCAGCGTTGATTGGCCGAATGCTGTACTCTGTATGGTATTCAGCCAATCAACGATGATCAATGCATTCCTATGGGAAAAAGTCAGCTCCCGCATATCACAAGCTGACAGGGGATCCCGACCAGATAGAGCCCCAAAGAGCTGGTGAGTGACATTCCCCCCTAAATAAAGGTAATCCCTAGCTAACCCTCCTGTACATCTGTCCCTGTCTCACAATCACATAGTTCACAGTCTCATATGCTCCGGATATTAAATCCACCATTCGTATAAATTGGAGGTCACCTGATTTTGGCCGCCAATTATTTTTTACAATTTTTTTTTTCGATGCCTCCGTTGTCGTAGTTCCTGTCCCACCTCCCCTGTGCAGTTATTGGTGCAAAAAAAGCGCCAGGGAAGGTGGGAGGGGATACGAATTTTTACTGAGTTTGCTACCTGGTATTCGACTGGAATCGAACATCTCGAACAGACCGATATCTGATCGAACATGTACTCGATCCAACGCCGTTCTCTCATCTCTATATTTGATGCCTGTGGGATCCAAAGGTAAACCGAGGTCATTTCCTTCTTACCTTCAGAGACTCTGGAAAGCTGTGTGTCAGTGACCTCCGGAGAGCCGAGAGCTTTGAGGAACAAGTCAGGACTAACATTCTAGAAATACAAGGGAAAATGATCAAGAGGAAGGAAATGATAACACGTATAGGACATTATAGAGGAGACATCACACCGGAGGACACATATAGGACATTATAGAGGTCACATCACACAGGAGGACACGTATAGGACATTATAGAGGTGACATCACACAGGAGGACATGTATAGGACATTATAGAGGTGACATCACACAGGAGGACACGTATAGGACATTATAGAGGTGACATCACACAGGAGGACACGTATAGGACATTATAGAGGTGACATCACACAGGAGGACATGTATAGGACATTATAGAGGTGACATCACACAGGAGGACACGTATAGGACATTATAGAGGAGACATCACACAGGAGGACACGTATAGGACATTATAGAGGAGACATCACACAGGAGGACACGTATAGGACATTATAGAGGAGACATCACACAGGAGGACACGTATAGGACATTATAGAGGAGACATCACACAGGAGGACACGTATAGGACATTATAGAGGAGACATCACACAGGAGGACACGTATAGGACATTATAGAGGAGACATCACACGGGAGGACACGTATAGGACATTATAGAGGAGACATCACACAGGAGGACATGTATAGGACATTATAGAGGAGACATCACACAGGAGGACACGTATAGGACATTATAGAGGTGACATCACACAGGAGGACATGTATAGGACATTATAGAGGAGACATCACACGGGAGGACACGTATAGGACATTATAGAGGAGACATCACACGGGAGGACACGTATAGGACATTATAGAGGAGACATCACACAGGAGGACATGTATAGGACATTATAGAGGAGATATCACACAGGAGGACATGTATAGGACATTATAGAGGAGACATCACACAGGAGGACACGTATAGGACATTATAGAGGAGACATCACACAGGAGGACACGTATAGGACATTATAGAGGAGATATCACACAGGAGGACATGTATAGGACATTATAGAGGAGACATCACACAGGAGGACACGTATAGGACATTATAGAGGAGACATCACACAGGAGGACATGTATAGGACATTATAGAGGAGACATCACACGGGAGGACACGTATAGGACATTATAGAGGAGACATCACACAGGAGGACACGTATAGGACATTATAGAGGAGACATCACACGGGAGGACACGTATAGGACATTATAGAGGAGACATCACACAGGAGGACATGTATAGGACATTATAGAGGAGACATCACACAGGAGGACACGTATAGGACATTATAGAGGTGACATCACACAGGAGGACATGTATAGGACATTATAGAGGAGACATCACACGGGAGGACACGTATAGGACATTATAGAGGAGACATCACACGGGAGGACACGTATAGGACATTATAGAGGAGACATCACACAGGAGGACATGTATAGGACATTATAGAGGAGACATCACACAGGAGGACACGTATAGGACATTATAGAGGAGACATCACACAGGAGGACACATATAGGACATTATAGAGGAGATATCACACAGGAGGACACGTATAGGACATTATAGAGGAGACATCACACAGGAAGACATGTATAGGACATTATAGAGGAGCCATCACACAGGAGGACACATATAGGACATTATAGAGGAGACATCACACAGGGTGACATATATATAATATTTATAACACACAGGACGTTTGTGGCATTTAGCTCTGTAGATGCTTCGGTCAATCGGGACCAAGGCATCACAATCTGGTCCTGGGACATGGGGTCCTATCTCCTACCAGAGAGTCAGAGTGTAAAAGAAGAGAATAGCAGTAATAGCAGATATGACGGTTCCCCTTATACCGCCATACATTGTATTTGCAGTATTTTGTATTAGCAACCAAACCTAAAACTAATAGTAACAAAAACATCAAATCCCCCGTTTCCCTGATCAGGAATAAGTGACATAAGTGAATAATCGGGAACGTTCTCATTGGTCATTCCTGCCAAAGATGAGAAAATGGGAAACAATATTTCCTACGTAATAGAAGTCAGTCCTGCTCGATGTCTGTTTTCTTCTTGGCTTTCCGTCTTCTCTAGATCTGGGCTGTGGGCAGAGATGTCAGGCCCATAAATGTGATCCTAGAGGGGACAGTAGAGTATATAAGCCCATCGGTGGGCAGGCAGCCAGAAGATCATCTGAGTGATAGAGAAACGTCCATTGAGATTGTAAGACAGGCCTAAAGCTATTGTAGGGGATTCTCATGACTCTCAGGCGGCTCGTAATAGGAACACATGTCTGGAGAGAAATAAGGCAACACTTGTGGCCCTCTTATACCACTTTGGGGGAAGCACACGACTTCTGAAGGATCGCTTCTTTAACCGGGAAGGACAGGAGTTTGCAGACAATGTCTCTAGGAAGCTTGCCCTATTTAGCTTTAGGGTGCAGGGTCCTGTGCCCCCTCTTTAGTTGAAGGTCAGGAGATGTGTCATTGCCAAGGATGGAGATCAGAATCTGTCGTGTGACTGCCATTGTCTCAGCTTACGGAAAGTCCTCTGGTACTCCTTGGACCTTGGTGGTACCAGCACCTCCAAGATCAGGTGCCGGAGCCAGGCAGTGTCAGGAACAGCGGCTTCACGTTTTACCAGTTCCTTGCAAATTTGCTAATTCTGCATCTACTGTATAGCTGGAAATTTAGGCTCAGGCTGCAGAGCTGGATCCAGAGATGAAGGCCCGTCACTTCGGGTGTTGGCAGGAACGGTTTTCAGGCAGAAAAATCATAGTTAGACAGCCAGTTTGTGGTTTTTGTAGGGATCCTGTAGTGGGATCACATAAAAAGCTCCTAACAGAATAGTTTGATGTTGGACTCTGCCTCGGTCTCTATGGATTTGGATCTGTAACACATCTTTTTCCATTCATTAAAAATATATATTTATTGGCACAAAGAAATTAAAAATCAATTAAAATAAGCAATAACCAACCCCATGGGACCCAAGGACCCCTGAGGACGCCCTGGAGGGTGGTAGATGTGGGGAGTCATCGTCTACAGCCAACTCTCTAGTGGACCAGGCCCTAGTGATTTATCGCACTGCAATGGTGCACATTTAGGATGTAAGGACAGAATTAGGGCTAAACCACTACTATAAGCAATTCTTATCAAGAGATTTGTGTTTTCTTTTCAGATTTACACAGTCCCTCAGGAAGGAACGTCCCCAGATCCCGAAATCTTCTAAGGCCCGGAGGGACAAAATTCCTTGGGTTCTCCGGGTGTCTACAGCTCCCCAGTATAAGGTAGTGACCGAGAGGAGAAGGACGGTCAACTGCTAGGAGTGCCACAAGCCGGGCCATATTGCGACTAATTGTCCCCGTGCCTCTGAGCCCCTGGACTGCAGCCTGGGTCGGAGGGTGTCCCTGTATGCTGCTCCTGTCTACACTGCCACCAGCCCAGCGACTGCTGATGAGCGCCACGTGTGCCAAGTGATCTTGACTGGGTGCCCAGTGGTGGTACTACTGGATACTGGCAGTCGGGTGACCTTTTTTAATGGGACCGGTGTCAGCCTCAGGACTCTCAACGGACACACAGTCGGGGTCCTGTGCATACATGGAGATATAAGGGACTATCCAACCATGATTGTCTCCATCCAGACCCCCTGTGGAGAGAGCCGACATGAGATAGGGGTTGTTAAGAACATTCCCCATGACCTCATTCTGGGATGGGACTTTCCCCTGTTTCGGACTCTATGGCGGGGAAAGTAAGAGTCAGAGGACACAGCCCCAAGAATACCACAAGTATTGTCTGGTCAGGTCCTTGAGCCTGAACCCAATAGTAGGGGTGACCATGTTAGGAGAGGGTTGTAGCTCTGTGTAAACTAAACAAGGTGTCTAAGTTTGACGTCTACCCCATGTCTTATTGAGAGACTGGGAGGGGCCCGGTACTTCTCTGATCTCACTAAGGTAGGTACCCCTGACGGATAGCGCCAAAGAAAAGACATACCTTTATCATCCATGAGGGACTTCTCCACTATCTCGTGTTACCGTTTGGTTTCCTCGGGGCCCCAGCCACGTTCCAACGGTTAATGGACATAATGTTAAAACCTCATAGAAAATATGCAGCAGTTCCGTCTGGGGACCGACCACTCACCCCTCACTTGGACGAGCAGATCCAAGGACAAGAATACATCATTAGATGGTTCTTGTCCGTTCAAAACTTTAGATTCGGGGAAGGGGGGGGGATGGCTAGCCGGCGCAGGGAGAAGACGCATCTTAGGTGAGCTCCTGCTACAGCGCCAGAATCATCGCTCTACAGGCGACTATACTAGCCATCTATACTTATAGCAACCCCGAGGCTTCCCCATGAGCCTCAGTCAGCTGTTTCGGGGGGGGGGGTTCCTCCCTGGTGGGTCCCGTGGACGAGCTACATCGCTGAGGCCTACTTGCTCACAGGTGCTGGTCGCCATCTTGTCTCCTGGACAGGACCATTCCTGGCCTCTCCGTCCTCTGCTGTGACCATCCACTGCTCCGACGTGCTCACCCGGCCCTAAGGCAGACCCCGACTTTGGGGTGTTAGATGCCCCCAGACATGCGCCCCCTGCTGGCCCAGTTACATTGCAGAGGTGTTGGCATCATTTCCTGGGGTGTCATAGTGGACTTGGTGACTCTCCTGAGGTGAATGGTGGGATCCCCTGAAACGAAGCATTTTCTCCCATAGACTATAATGGGGTTCCATATTCGTTTGAATAGTCCAATATTGAGATGCTATTCGTAACGAATAACGGACATCGAATATTTTACTGTTCGCTCATCTCTACTAGTTATAGTTTCCCAGGACACCACAGATAGCAGACTGGCCCTACATCTCTCACTATGCCTTTGGGTTTAGCTGCCACCCGTCACATAGGTTTCCATTTTTTTTGACAGTGACAATGGCGGCTGTTCATGACTTATACATTTGCAAACCTTTATTCCCCCAACAATTCTCAGGTCACTAGTACAGACTAGTACAGGCTACTACAGACTTTGGACCTTCCGGACAAATTCGCGGAGGGTATCCTGATTGTTGGAGGAGATCTAAACCTTGCTTTAAACCCAATAATTGATTCCACTGGCGCGAGACACGCCCCATATCCCCACCTTTCTAAAATAGCTAAATCCCTCTCTGGCCTCCATCTCATTGATATATGGCATCTGCAGCGTCTAACCACCAAAGACTACACCTACTTTTCCCACGCACATAACACATATCATAGACTAGACTACGTTTTCCTACAGCAACGCTCCCTTGATATATTAATCTCCTCCTCCATTGACAACTTATTACTTTCGGATCACGCCCCGATTTTTGCCACAGTGAGCCTTAAAAATATTCCCAAAGGAGATTGGTGATGGCGTCTTAATGAAACTGTGCTAGGCGACCAGAAAAACTCTCTCAAGATGAAATCTCTCCTCAAAGAATATTTTTCCCTAAATAAGACTGATGACATATCTTTTTTTTTTTTTATATAGGTTGTGAGTCCCATATAGAGCTCACAATGTACATTTTTCCCTATCAGTATGTCTTTTTTTTTTTGGAATATGGGATGGAAATCCTTGCAAACACGGGGAGAACATACAAACTCCTTGCAGATGTTTTTTTGCCCTTGGCGGGATTTGAACACCAGGACTCCAGCGCTGCAAGGCTGCAGTGCTAACCACTGAGCCACCGTGTGGTCCCCTGACTAATGACATATCTGACCCTGTGTTGTGGGAAGCTCACAAAGCGGTCGTGAGAAGGGAGCTCATCTCCATACCTCCCAACCGTCCCAATTTCCGCGGGACATTCACGATTTCGGTGACGTGTCCTGCGGTCCCGGTTGGTGGGAGGTATGCCCCGATTTCAACTCATCGTATGTGTTCATGCATATGTGTTCAACGATCTGAGTTGAACACATACGCGGCTAAAGCAAGGAGCTGTCACAGTTCAGCTCCTTGCTTCACCGCTGCACGCCACCTACTGGCTGTGTAGACGCGATGTGATGACGTCACATCGCATCTACAACTGTGTCAGCGAGAGAGAGAGGCGCGGAGAGAGCGGCGAGGGAGTGAAGGAGAAGGTAAGTGTAATGTGTACACTAAGGTGGAACGAGAAACTGGGGGCAGATGAAGGAGAGGACGGCATGACACTGGGGGCAGAGATATAGGACATGAATCTGGGGGCAGAGATGGAGGGGGGACATGAATCTGGGGGCAGAGATGGAGGGGACATGAATCTGGGGGCAGAGATGGGAGGACATGAATCTGGGGGCAGAGATGGGGGGACATGAATCTGGGGGCAGAGATGGAGGGGACATGAATTTGGGGGCAGAGATGTGGAGACATGAATCTGGGGGCAGAGATGGAGAGGAAATGAAACTGGGGGCAGAGATGGAGGGACATTAATCTGGGGGCAGAGATGGAGGGACATAAATCTGGGGGCAGAGATGGAGGGACATGAATCTGGGGCAGAGATGGGGGGACATGAATCTGGGGGCAGAGATGGAGGGGACATGAATTTGGGGGCAGAGATGTGGAGACATGAATCTGGGGGCAGAGATGGAGAGGAAATGAAACTGGGGGCAGAGATGGAGGGACATTAATCTGGGGGCAGAGATGGAGGGACATAAATCTGGGGGCAGAGATGGAGGGACATGAATCTGGGGCAGAGATGGAGGGGACATGAATCTGGGGGCAGAGATTGAGGGGGGACATGAATCTGGGGGCAGAGATGGAGGGACATGAATCTGGGGCAGAGATGGGGGACATTAATCTGGGGGCAGAGATGGGGGGACATGAATCTGGGGGCAGAGATGGAGGGACATGAATCTGGGGGCAGAGATGGAGGGACATGAATCTGGGGGCAGAGATGGAGGGGACATGAATCTGGGGGCAGAGATGGAGGGGACAAGAATCTGGGGGCAGAGATGGAGGGACATGAATCTGGGGGCAGAGATGGAGGGACATGAATCTGGGGGCAGAGATGGAAGGGGGACATGAATCTGGGGGCAGAGATGGAGGGACATGAATCTGGGGGCAGAGATGGAGGGGACATGAATCTGGGGGCAGAGATGGAGGGGACATGAATCTGGGGGCAGAGATGGAGGGGACATGAATCTGGGGGCAGAGATGGGAGGACATGAATCTGGGGGAAGAGATGGGGGGACATGAATCTGGGGGCAGAGATGGAGGGGACATGAATTTGGGGGCAGAGATGTGGAGACATGAATCTGGGGGCAGAGATGGAGAGGAAATGAAACTGGGGGCAGAGATGGAGGGACATTAATCTGGGGGCAGAGATGGAGGGACATAAATCTGGGGGCAGAGATGGAGGGACATGAATCTGGGGCAGAGATGGAGGGGACATGAATCTGGGGGCAGAGATGAAGGGGACATGAATCTGGGGGCAGAGATGGAGGGGACATGAATCTGGGGGCAGAGATGGAGGGGACATGAATCTGGGGGCAGAGATGGGAGGACATGAATCTGGGGGCAGAGATGGGGGGACATGAATCTGGGGGCAGAGATGGAGGGGACATGAATTTGGGGGCAGAGATGTGGAGACATGAATCTGGGGGCAGAGATGGAGAGGAAATGAAACTGGGGGCAGAGATGGAGGGGGGACATTAATCTGGGGGCAGAGATGGAGGGGGGACATGAATCTGGGGGCAGATATGGGGGACATGAATCTGGGGGCAGAGATGGGGGGACATGAATCTGAGGGCAGAGATGGAGGGGACATGAATCTGGGGCAGAGATGGAGGGGACATGAATCTGGGGGCAGAGATGGGAGGACATGAATCTGGGGGCAGAGATGGGGGGACATGAATCTGGGGGCAGAGATGGAGGGGGGACATGAAACTGGTGGCAGAAATGGATGGGCGGACATGAATCTGGGGGCAGAGATTGGGTGGGAGACATGAAACTGGGGGCAGATGAAGGGTGTATATGAAACTGGGGGAGAGATAGAGGGGGGACATATAATTTACAGGTGACTGTAGGAGGATTATACTGTGTGTGGGCACATGAAAAATTAATGAGAATGGGCGGAGTCAACACAAAAGTGGGCGGGGCTAAAATTGCTACGCGCGCCGCACATTTTGTCCCTCTTTCGGTTCTTCAAAAGTTGGGAGGTATGCATCTTATTAGGCACACACGCCAAGAAATCCAGGCAGAAGGCCCTGAGCGACCTCTTGACTTGTATTTCGAAGCTAGAGGGTGCACACAAGAGATCACAAGCGTTATCGGCCCTTCAGGAACTTACCTTAGCCCGAGATAAAGTGAGAGACCTCCTTAATGTTAGATCTGCCCGGTTACTGCAGGCCTCGTGGTGTAAGTACTACATGCATGGCGATAAGGGGAACAGGATCATGTCTGCACTAATACACAAGCGAAGGGACAAATCCTACATCCCAAATATAAGCCGCACTCCAGGCGAATCAGTCAGCTCTACGGACCTCATATCGGAGGCCTTCCCAGATTTTTATCATAACCTGTATAATTTAGACAAACCTTCCCATTCACCCGACAGCACCCCTGGGAGAGGGTTCCAGTGTTAGTGAGACATTTCTTTCATCTATTTCCCTCCCGACACTTGCAGAGACCGATCGCACTTCTCTGACTCGCCCTTTCACCGCTGAAGAATTGTCTAATGTTCTTCAGTCGATCCCAATCGGTAAAAGTGCCAGGATCCGAGTTAATGGTACGCTCCCTCGCTCCTTTCACATTAATAATGGCACGAGACAGGGTCGTCCTTTATCCCCCTCCATGTTTATCCTTGTAATGGAGACCTTGATTCAATCAATTAGACACAACCCATCGATTGAGGGAGTCACCGTAGGAGACTTTACACATCAAACGGCGGCGTTTGCAGATGACTTGATGATCCTACTTTCTAATCCTGCCACCGCCCTTCCTCATGTAACCGGAAAAGCCTCCAACTTTAAGATAAACTTTAGTAAATCCGAAATCCTAAACATCACCTTAGACGGCGCCTCAGTGACCCGACTAAAATCAGAATCCCCTTTCCATTGGCCCCAATCGGACATGAAATTCCTGGGAGTTCATATCTCTAGTGACCAGGGCCGGCTCCAGGCGTTTATGGGCCCTTGGGTGACAGAGACTCAGTGAGCCCCGTTGTAAAGGAGGCGGGGGAGGCGAAACACTGTGCGTCGCAGATGAAGCGAGTGACATCACGCAGGAGTGTGGCGTCACCAACGCCATACCTCCCAACTTTTAAAGAGTAGAAAGAGCGACAAATTTAGCTCCACCCACTTTTATGTTGACTCCGCCCATTCTCATTCATTTTCCATGTGCTCCCACACAGTATAATCCTCATACAGTCACCCATAAAATATATGCCCCCCTTCTATCTCTCCCCCAGTTTCATGCCGTTCCTCCCCCCCATTTGCCCCCCAGTTTCATGGGCCCCCTTCATTATGCTCCATAGTGGCCCCTGCACACAGTATTATGTCCCATAGTGGCCCCTGCACACAGTATTATGTCCCATAGTGGCCCCTGCACAAAGTATTATGCCCCATAGTGGCCCCTGCACACAGTATTATCCCCCATAGTGGCCCCTGCACACAGTATTATCCCCCATAGTGGCCCCTGCACACAGTATTATGTCCCATAGTGGCCCCTGCACACAGTATTATGTCCCATAGTGGCCCCTGCACACAGTATTATGTCCCATAGTGCCCCCCGCACACAGTATTATGCCCCATAGTGGCCCCTGCACACAGTATTATGTCCCATAGTGGCCCCTGCACACAGTATTATGTCCCATAGTGGCCCCTGCACACAGTATTATGCCCCATAGTGACCCCCGCACACAGTATTATCCCCCATAGTGGCCGCTGCACACAGTATTATGCCCCATAGTGGCCCCTGCACACAGTATTGTGTCCCATAGTGGCCCCTGCACACAGTATTATGTCCCATAGTGGCCCCTGCACACAGTATTATGTCCCATAGTGGCCCCTGCACACAGTATTATGTCCCATAGTGGCCCCTGCACACAGTATTATGCCCCATAGTGACCCCCGCACACAGTATTATCCCCCATAGTGTCTCCTGCACACAGTATTATACCCCATAGTGGCCCCTGCACACAGTATTATACCCCATAGTGTCTCCTGCACACAGTATTATACCCCATAGTGACCCCCGCACACAGTATTATGTCCCATGGTGGCCCCTGCACACAGTATTATGTCCCATAGTGACCCCCGCACACAGTATTATGTCCCATAGTGGCCCCTGCACACAGTATTATGCCCCATAGTGACCCCTGCACACAGTATTATCCCCCATAGTGGCCCCTGCACACAGTATTATGTCCCATAGTGGCCCCTGCACACAGTATTATGTCCCATAGTGGCCCCTGCACACAGTATTATGTCCCATAGTGGCCCCAGTACACAGTATTATCCCCCATAGTGGCCCCTGCACACAATATTAGGTCCCATAGTGGCCCCTGCACACAGTATTGTGTCCCATAGTGACCCCTGCACACAGTATTATGTCCCATAGTGGCCCCTGCACGCAGTATTATGTCCCATAGTGACCCCTGCACACAGTATTATGTCCCATAGTGGCCCCAGTACACAGTATTATCCCCCATAGTGGCCCCTGCACACAATATTAGGTCCCATAGTGGCCCCTGCACACAGTATTGTGTCCCATAGTGACCCCTGCACACAGTATTATGTCCCATAGTGACCCCCGCACACAGTATTATGTCCCATAGTGGCCCCTGCACACGGTATTATGTCGCATAGTGACCCCCGCACACAGTATTATGTCCCATAGTGACCCCCGCACACAGTATTATGTCCCATAGTGGCCCCTGCACACAGTATTATGTCCCATAGTGTCCCCTGCACACAGTATTATGCCCCATAGTGGCCCCTGCACACAGTATTATGTCCCATAGTGTCCCCTGCACACAGTATTATGTCCCATAGTGGCCCCTGCACACAGTATTATGTCCCATAGTGACCCCCGCACACAGTATTATGTCCCATAGTGGCCCCTGCACACAGTATTATGTCCCATAGTGACCCCTGCACACAGTATTATGTCCCATAGTGACCCCTGCACACAGTATTATGTCCCATAGTGGCCCCTGCACACAGTATTATGTCCCATAGTGACCCCTGCACACAGTATTATGCCCCATAGTGACCCCCGCACACAGTATTATGTCCCATAGTGGCCCCTGCACACAGTATTATGCCCCATAGTGACCCCCGCACACAGTATTATGTCCCATAGTGGCCCCTGCACACAGTATTATCTCCCATAGTGGCCCCTGCACACAGTATTATTCCCCATAGTGACCTCTGCACACAGTATTATTCCCCATAGTGACCCCTGCACACAGTATTATCCCCCATAGTGGCCCCTGCACACAGTATTATCCCCCATAGTGGCTCCTGCACACAGTATTATGTCCCATAGTGGCCCCTGCACACAGTATTATGTCCCATAGTGGCTCCTGCACACAGTATTATACCCCATAGTGGCCCCTGCACACAGTATTATCCCCCATAGTGGCTCCTGCACACAGTATTATGTCCCATAGTGACCCCTGCACACAGTATTATGTCCCATAGTGGCCCCTGCACACAGTATTATGTCCCATAGTGGCCCCTGCACACAGTATTATGTCCCATAGTGACCCCCGCACACAGTATTATGCCCCATAGTGACCCCCGCACACAGTATTATGTCCCATAGTGGCCCCTGCACACAGTATTATTCCCCATAGTGACCTCTGCACACAGTATTATTCCCCATAGTGACCCCTGCACACAGTATTATCCCCCATAGTGGCCCCTGCACACAGTATTATCCCCCATAGTGGCCCCTGCACACAGTATTATCCCCCATAGTGGCTCCTGCACACAGTATTATGTCCCATAGTGGCCCCTGCACACAGTATTATGTCCCATAGTGGCTCCTGCACACAGTATTATGTCCCATAGTGGCCCCTGCACACAGCATTATCCCCCATAGTGGCCCCTCCACACAGTATTATCCCCCATAGTGGCCCCTGCACACAGTATTATGTCCCATAGTGGCTCCTGCACACAGTATTATATCCCATAGTGGGCCCTGCACACAGTATTATGTCCCTTAGTGGCCCCTGCACACAGTATTATGTCCCATAGTGGCCCCTGCACACAGTATTATCCCCCATAGTGACCCCTGTACACAGTATTATGTCCCATAGTGGCCCCTGCACACAGTATTATGTCCCATAGTGGCCCCTGCACACAGTATTATGTCCCATAGTGACCCCCGCACACAGTATTATGCCCCATAGTGACCCCCGCACACAGTATTATGTCCCATAGTGGCCCCTGCACACAGTAATATCCCCCATAGTGACCCCTGTACACAGTATTATGTCCCATAGTGGCCCCTGCACACAGTATTATGTCCCATAGTGGCCCCTGCACACAGTATTATCCCCCATAGTGGCCCCTGCACACAGTATTATGCCCCAGAGTGGCCCCTGCACACAGTATTATGTCCCATAGTGGCCCCTGCACACAGTATTATGTCCCATAGTGGCCCCTGCACACAGTATTATGTCCCATAGTGGCCCCTGCACACAGTATTATGTCCCATAGTGGCCCCTGCACACAGTATTATGTCCCATAGTGTCCCCTGCACACAGTATTATGTCCCATAGTGGCCCCTGCACACAGTATTATGTCCCATAGTGGCCCCTGCACACAGTATTATCCCCCATAGTGGCCCCTGCAAACAGTATTATGTCCCATAGTGGCCCCTGCACACAGTATTATGTCCCATAGTGACCCCTGCACACAGTATTATGTCCCATAGTAGCTCCTGCACACAGTATTATGTCCCTTAGTGGCCCCTGCACACAGTATTATGTCCCATAGTGGGCCCTGCACACAGTATTATGTCCCATAGTGGCCCCTGCACACAGTATTATGTCCCATAGTGGCCCCTGCACACAGTATTATGTCCCATAGTAGCCCCTGCACACAGTATTATGTCCCTTAGTGGCCCCTGCACACAGTATTATGTCCCATAGTGGCCCCTGCACACAGTATTATGCCCCATAGTGACCCCCGCACACAGTATTATCCCCCATAGTGGCCGCTGCACACAGTATTATGCCCCATAGTGGCCCCTGCACACAGTATTGTGTCCCATAGTGGCCCCTGCACACAGTATTATGTCCCATAGTGGCCCCTGCACACAGTATTATGTCCCATAGTAGCCCCTGCACACAGTATTATGTCCCATAGTGGCCCCTGCACACAGTATTATGCCCCATAGTGACCCCCGCACACAGTATTATCCCCCATAGTGTCCCCTGCACACAGTATTATACCCCATAGTGTCTCCTGCACACAGTATTATACCCCATAGTGACCCCCGCACACAGTATTATGTCCCATGGTGGCCCCTGCACACAGTATTATGTCCCATAGTGACCCCCGCACACAGTATTATGTCCCATAGTGGCCCCTGCACACAGTATTATGCCCCATAGTGACCCCTGCACACAGTATTATCCCCCATAGTGGCCCCTGCACACAGTATTATGTCCCATAGTGGCCCCTGCACACAGTATTATGTCCCATAGTGGCCCCTGCACACAGTATTATGTCCCATAGTGGCCCCAGTACACAGTATTATCCCCCATAGTGGCCCCTGCACACAATATTAGGTCCCATAGTGGCCCCTGCACACAGTATTGTGTCCCATAGTGACCCCTGCACACAGTATTATGTCCCATAGTGGCCCCTGCACGCAGTATTATGTCCCATAGTGGCCCCTGCACACAGTATTATGTCCCATAGTGGCCCCAGTACACAGTATTATCCCCCATAGTGGCCCCTGCACACAATATTAGGTCCCATAGTGGCCCCTGCACACAGTATTGTGTCCCATAGTGACCCCTGCACACAGTATTATGTCCCATAGTGACCCCCGCACACAGTATTATGTCCCATAGTGGCCCCTGCACACGGTATTATGTCGCATAGTGACCCCCGCACACAGTATTATGTCCCATAGTGACCCCCGCACACAGTATTATGTCCCATAGTGGCCCCTGCACACAGTATTATGTCCCATAGTGTCCCCTGCACACAGTATTATGCCCCATAGTGGCCCCTGCACACAGTATTATGTCCCATAGTGTCCCCTGCACACAGTATTATGTCCCATAGTGGCCCCTGCACACAGTATTATGTCCCATAGTGACCCCCGCACACAGTATTATGTCCCATAGTGGCCCCTGCACACAGTATTATGTCCCATAGTGACCCCTGCACACAGTATTATGTCCCATAGTGGCCCCTGCACACAGTATTATGTCCCATAGTGGCCCCTGCACACAGTATTATGTCCCATAGTGACCCCCGCACACAGTATTATGCCCCATAGTGACCCCCGCACACAGTATTATGTCCCATAGTGACCCCCGCACACAGTATTATGCCCCATAGTGACCCCCGCACACAGTATTATGTCCCATAGTGGCCCCTGCACACAGTATTATTCCCCATAGTGACCTCTGCACACAGTATTATTCCCCATAGTGACCCCTGCACACAGTATTATCCCCCATAGTGGCCCCTGCACACAGTATTATCCCCCATAGTGGCTCCTGCACACAGTATTATGTCCCATAGTGGCCCCTGCACACAGTATTATGTCCCATAGTGGCTCCTGCACACAGTATTATACCCCATAGTGGCCCCTGCACACAGTATTATGTCCCATAGTGACCCCTGCACACAGTATTATGTCCCATAGTGGCCCCTGCACACAGTATTATGTCCCATAGTGGCCCCTGCACACAGTATTATGTCCCATAGTGACCCCCGCACACAGTATTATGCCCCATAGTGACCCCCGCACACAGTATTATGTCCCATAGTGGCCCCTGCACACAGTATTATTCCCCATAGTGACCTCTGCACACAGTATTATTCCCCATAGTGACCCCTGCACACAGTATTATCCCCCATAGTGGCCCCTGCACACAGTATTATCCCCCATAGTGGCCCCTGCACACAGTATTATCCCCCATAGTGGCTCCTGCACACAGTATTATGTCCCATAGTGGCCCCTGCACACAGTATTATGTCCCATAGTGGCTCCTGCACACAGTATTATGTCCCATAGTGGCCCCTGCACACAGCATTATCCCCCATAGTGGCCCCTCCACACAGTATTATCCCCCATAGTGGCCCCTGCACACAGTATTATGTCCCATAGTGGCTCCTGCACACAGTATTATATCCCATAGTGGGCCCTGCACACAGTATTATGTCCCTTAGTGGCCCCTGCACACAGTATTATGTCCCATAGTGGCCCCTGCACACAGTATTATCCCCCATAGTGACCCCTGTACACAGTATTATGTCCCATAGTGGCCCCTGCACACAGTATTATGTCCCATAGTGGCCCCTGCACACAGTATTATCCCCCATAGTGGCCCCTGCACACAGTATTATGCCCCAGAGTGGCCCCTGCACACAGTATTATGTCCCATAGTGGCCCCTGCACACAGTATTATGTCCCATAGTGGCCCCTGCACACAGTATTATGTCCCATAGTGGCCCCTGCACACAGTATTATGTCCCATAGTGGCCCCTGCACACAGTATTATGTCCCATAGTGTCCCCTGCACACAGTATTATGTCCCATAGTGGCCCCTGCACACAGTATTATGTCCCATAGTGGCCCCTGCACACAGTATTATCCCCCATAGTGGCCCCTGCAAACAGTATTATGTCCCATAGTGGCCCCTGCACACAGTATTATGTCCCATAGTGACCCCTGCACACAGTATTATGTCCCATAGTAGCTCCTGCACACAGTATTATGTCCCTTAGTGGCCCCTGCACACAGTATTATGTCCCATAGTGGGCCCTGCACACAGTATTATGTCCCATAGTGGCCCCTGCACACAGTATTATGTCCCATAGTGACCCCTGCACACAGTATTATGTCCCATAGTAGCTCCTGCACACAGTATTATGTCCCTTAGTGGCCCCTGCACACAGTATTATGTCCCATAGTGGCCCCTGCACACAGTATTATGTCCCATAGTGGCCCCTGCACACAGTATTATGTCCCATAGTAGCCCCTGCACACAGTATTATGTCCCTTAGTGGCCCCTGCACACAGTATTATGTCCCATAGTGGCCCCTGCACACAGTATTATGCCCCATAGTGACCCCCGCACACAGTATTATCCCCCATAGTGGCCGCTGCACACAGTATTATGCCCCATAGTGGCCCCTGCACACAGTATTGTGTCCCATAGTGGCCCCTGCACACAGTATTATGTCCCATAGTGGCCCCTGCACACAGTATTATGTCCCATAGTGGCCCCTGCACACAGTATTATGTCCCATAGTGGCCCCTGCACACAGTATTATGCCCCATAGTGACCCCCGCACACAGTATTATCCCCCATAGTGTCCCCTGCACACAGTATTATACCCCATAGTGTCTCCTGCACACAGAATTATACCCCATAGTGACCCCCGCACACAGTATTATGTCCCATAGTGGCCCCTGCACACAGTATTATGTCCCATAGTGACCCCCGCACACAGTATTATGTCCCATAGTGGCCCCTGCACACAGTATTATGCCCCATAGTGACCCCTGCACACAGTATTATCCCCCATAGTGGCCCCTGCACACAGTATTATGTCCCATAGTGGCCCCTGCACACAGTATTATCCCCCATAGTGGCCCCTGCACACAGTATTATGTCCCATAGTGGCCCCTGCACACAGTATTATGTCCCATAGTGGCCCCTGCACACAGTATTATGTCCCATAGTGGCCCCAGTACACAGTATTATCCCCCATAGTGGCCCCTGCACACAATATTAGGTCCCATAGTGGCCCCTGCACACAGTATTGTGTCCCATAGTGACCCCTGCACACAGTATTATGTCCCATAGTGGCCCCTGCACGCAGTATTATGTCCCATAGTGGCCCCTGCACACAGTATTATACCCCATAGTGGCCCCTGCACACAGTATTATGCCCCATAGTGACCCCTGCACACAGTATTATGTCCCATAGTGGCCCCTGCACACAGTATTATACCCCATAGTGGCCCCTGCACACAGTATTATGTCCCATAGTGGCCCCTGCACACAGTATTATACCCCATAGTGGCCCCTGCACTCAGTATTATGTCCCATAGTGGCCCCTGCACACAGTATTAGGTCCCATAGTGGCCCCTGCACACAGTATTGTGTCCCATAGTGGCCCCCGCACCCAGTATTATCCCCCATGGTGGCCCCTGCACACAGTATTATACCCCATAGTGACCCCTGCACACAGTATTATGTCCCATAGTGGCCCCTGCACACAGTATTATACCCCATAGTGACCCCTGCACACAGTATTATGTCCCATAGTGGCCCTGCACACAGTATTATCCCCCATAGTGGCCGCTGCACACAGTATTATGCCCCATAGTGGCCCCTGCACACAGTATTATGTCCCATAGTGGCCCCTGCACACAGTATTATGTCCCATAAGGGCCCCTGCACACAGTATTATGTCCCATAGTGGCGCCTGCACACAGTATTATGTCCCATAGTGGCCCCTGCACACAGTATTATGTCCCATAGTGGCCCCTGCACACAGTATTATGTCCCATAGTGGCCCCTGCACACAGTATTATCCCCCATAGTGACCCCTGCACACAGTATTATACCCCATAGTGTCTCCTGCACACAGTATTATGCCCCATAGTGACCCCCGCACACAGTATTATGTCCCATAGTGGCCCCTGCACACAGTATTATACCCCATAGTGACCCCCGCACACAGTATTATGTCCCATAGTGGCCCCTGCACACGGTATTATGTCGCATAGTGACCTCCGCACACAGTATTATGTCCCATAGTGACCCCCGCACACAGTATTATGTCCCATAGTGGCCCCTGCACACAGTATTATGTCCCATAGTGTCCCCTGCACACAGTATTATGCCCCATAGTGGCCCCTGCACACAGTATTATGTCCCATAGTGTCCCCTGCACACAGTATTATGTCCCATAGTGGCCCCTGCACACAGTATTATGTCCCATAGTGACCCCCGCACACAGTATTATGTCCCATAGTGGCCCCTGCACACAGTATTATGTCCCATAGTGACCCCTGCACACAGTATTATGTCCCATAGTGGCCCCTGCACACAGTATTATGTCCCATAGTGGCCCCTGCACACAGTATTATGTCCCATAGTGCCCCCCGCACACAGTATTATGCCCCATAGTGACCCCCGCACACAGTATTATGTCCCATAGTGGCCCCAGTACACAGTATTATCCCCCATAGTGGCCCCTGCACACAATATTAGGTCCCATAGTGGCCCCTGCACACAGTATTGTGTCCCATAGTGACCCCTGCACACAGTATTATGTCCCATAGTGGCCCCTGCACGCAGTATTATGTCCCATAGTGGCCCCTGCACGCAGTATTATGTCCCATAGTGGCCCCTGCACACAGTATTATCCCCCATAGTGGCCCCTGCACACAGTATTGTGTCCCATAGTGACCCCTGCACACAGTATTATGTCCCATAGTGGCCCCTGCACGCAGTATTATGTCCCATAGTGGCCCCTGCACACAGTATTATGTCCCATAGTGGCCCCTGCACACAGTATTATGTCCCATAGTGGCCCCTGCACACAGTATTATACCCCATAGTGGCCCCTGCACACAGTATTAGGTCCCATAGTGGCCCCTGCACACAGTATAATGTCCCATAGTGGCCCCTGCACACAGTATTATGTCCCATAGTGGCCCCTGCACACAGTATTATGTCCCATAGTGGCCCCTGCACACAGTATTATGTCCCATAGTGGCCCCTGCACACAGTATTATGCCCCATAGTGGCCCCTGCACACAGTATTATGTCCCATAGTGGCCCCTGCACACAGTATTATGTCCCATAGTGTCCCCTTCACACAGTATTATGTCCCATAGTGGCCCCTGCAAACAGTATTATGTCCCATAGTGGCCCCTGCACACAGTATTGTGTCCCATAGTGGCCCCTGCACACAGTATTATCTCCCATAGTGGCCCCTGCACACAGTATTATGTCCCATAGTGGCCCCTGCACACAGTATTATGTCCCATAGTGGCCCCTGCACACAGTATTATGTCCCATAGTGGCCCCTGCACACAGTATTATACCCCATAGTGTCCCCTGCACACAGTATTATGCCCAATAGTGGCCCCTGCACACAGTATTATGTCCCATAGTTGCCCCTGCACACAGTATTATGTCCCATAGTGTCCCCTGCACACAGTATTATCCCCCATAGTGGCCCCTGCACACAGTATTATCCCCCATAGTGACCCCTGCACACAGTATTATACCCCATAGTGTCCCCTGCACACAGTATTATCCCCCATAGTGGCCCCTGCACACAGTATTATGTCCGATAGTGGCCCCTGCACACAGTATTATGTCCCATAGTGGCCCCTGCACACAGTATTATCCTCCATAGTGGCCCCTGCACACAGTATTATGTCCCATAGTGGCCCCTGCACACAGTATTATCCTCCATAGTGGCCCCTTCACACAGTATTATGTCCCATAGTGGCCCCTGCACACAGTATTATGTCCCATAGTGGCCCCTGCACACAGTATTATCCCCCATAGTGGCCCCTGCACACAGTATTATGCCCCATAGTGGCCCCTCCACACAGTATTATGTCCCATAGTGACCCCCGCACACAGTATTATGTCCCATAGTGGCCCCTCCACACAGTATTATGTCCCATAGTGGCCCCTGCACACAGTATTATACCCCATAGTGGTCCCTGCACACAGTATTATCCCCCATAGTGGCTCCTGTACACAGTATTATGTCCCATAGTGGCCCCTGCACACAGTTTTATGTCCCATAGTGACCCCTGTACACAGTATTATGTCCCATAGTGGTCCCTGCACACAGTATTATGTCCCATAGTGACCCCTGTACACAGTATTATGTCCCATAGTGGCCCCTGCACACAGCATTATGCCCCTTAGTGGCCCCTGCACACAGTATTATGTCCCATAGTGGCCCCTGCACACAGTATTATGCCCCTTAGTGGCCCCTGCACACAGTATTATCCCCAATAGTGGCACCTGCACACAGTATTATGCTCCTTAGTGGCCCCTGCATACAGTATTATCCCCAATAGTGTCCCCTGCACACAGTATTATGTCCCATAGTGGCCCATGCACACAATATTATACCCCATAGTGGCCCCTGCACACAGTATTATGTCCCATAGTGGCCCCTGCACACAGTATTATCCCCCATAGTGGCCCCTGCACACAGTATTATGCCCCATAGTGGTCCCTGCACACAGTATTATGTCCCATATTGGCCCCTGCACACAGTATTATGCCCAATAGTGGCCCCTGCACACAGTATTATGTCCCATAGTGGCCCCTGCACACAGTATTATCCCCCATAGTGGCCCCTGCACACAGTATTATGTCCCATAGTGGCCCCTGCACACACTATTATCCCCCATAGTGACCCCCCGCACACAGTATTACGTCCCATAGTGACCCCTGCATACAGTATTATGTCCCATAGTGGCCCCTGCACACAGTATTATGTCCCATAGTGGCCCCTGCACACAGTGTTATGTCCCATAGTGGCCCCTGCATACAGTATTATGTCCCATAGTGGCCCCTGCATACAGTATTATGTCCCATAGTGGCCCCTGCACACAGTATTATGTCCCATAGTGGCCCCTGCACACAGTATTATGTCCCATAGTGGCCCCTGCACACAGTATTATGTTCCATAGTGGCCCCTGCACACAGTATTATGTCCCATAGTGGCCCCTGCACACAGTATTATGTCCCATAGTGGCCCCTGCACACAGTATTATGCCCCATAGTGGCCCCTGCATACAGTATTATGTCCCATAGTGACCCCTGCACACAGTATTATGTCCCATAGTGGCCCCTGCACACAGTATTATCCCCCATAGTGTCCCCTGCACACAGTATTATGTCCCATAGTGTCCCCTGCACACAGTATTATGTCCCATAGTGTCCCCTGCACACTGTATTATGTCCCATAGTGGCCCTTGCACACAGTGTTATGTCCCATAGTGGCCCCTGCATACAGTATTATGTCACATAGTGGCCCCTGCATACAGTATTATGTCCCATAGTGGCCCCTGCACACAGTATTATCCCCCATAGTGGCCCCTGCACACAGTATTATCCCCATAGTGGCCCCTGCACACAGTATTCTACCCCATAGTGTCCCCTGCACACAGTATTATACCCCATAGTGTCCCCTGCACACAGTATTTATACCCTTTAGTGGCCCCTTCACACAGTATTATCCCCAATAGTGTCCCCTGCACACAGTATTATGTCCCATAGTGGCCCCTGCACACAGTATTATGTCCCATAGTGGCCCCTGCACACAGTGTTATGTCCCATAGTGGCCCCTGCATACAGTATTATGTCCCATAGTGGCCCCTGCATACAGTATTATGTCCCATAGTGGCCCCTGCACACAGTATTATCCCCCATAGTGGCCCCTGCACACAGTATTATGTCCAATAGTGACCCCTGCACACAGTATTATGTCCCATAGTGGCCCCTGCATACAGTATTATGTCCCATAGTGGCCCCTGCACACAGTATTATACCCCATAGTGGCCCCTGCACACAGTATTATACCCCATAGTGGCCCCTACACACAGTATTATGTCCCATAGTGTCCCCTGCACACAGTATTATGTCCCATAGTGACCACTGCACACAGTATTATCCCCATAGTGGCCCCTGCACACAGTATTATACCCCTATAGTGTCCCCTGCACACAGTATTATACCCCATAGTGTCCCCTGCACACAGTATTTATACCCTTTAGTGGCCCCTTCACACAGTATTATCCCCAATAGTGTCCCCTGCACACAGTATTATGTCCCATAGTGGCCCCTGCACACAGTATTATCCCCCATAGTGGCCCCTGCACACAGTATTATGTTCCATAGTGGTCCCTGCACACAGTATTATGTCCCATAGTGGCCCCTGCACACAGTATTATGTCCCATAGTGGCCCCTGCACACAGTATTATCCCCCATAGTGGCCCCTGCACACAGTATTATGTCCCATAGTGGCCCCTGCACACAGTATTATCCCCCATAGTGGCCCCTGCACACAGTATTATCTCCCATAGTAGCCCCTGCACACAGTATCATGTCCCATAGTGGCCCCTGCACACAGTATTATGTCCGATAGTGGCCCCTGCACACAGTATTATGTCCCATAGTGGCCCCTGCACACAGTATTATGTCCCATAGTGGCCCCTGCACACAGTATTATGTCCCATAGTGGCCCCTGCACACAGTATTATGTCCCATAGTGGCCCCTGCACACAGTATTATGCCCAATAGTGACCCCTGCACACAGTATTATGTCCCATAGTGGCCCCTGCACACAGTATTATGTCCCATAGTGGCCCCTGCACACAGTATTATGTCCCATAGTGGCCCCTGCACACAGTATTATGTCCCATAGTGGCCCCTGCACACAGTATTATACCCCATAGTGTCCCCTGCACACAGTATTATACCCAATAGTGACCCCTGCACACAGTATTATGTCCCATAGTGGCCCCTGCACACAGTATTATGTCCCATAGTGGTCCGTGCACACAGAATTATACCCCATAGTGGCCCCTGCACACAGTATTATACCCCATAGTGGTCCCTGCACACAGTATTATGTCCCATAGTGGTCCCTGCACACAGTATTATGTCCCATAGTGACCCCTGTACACAGTATTATGTCCCATAGTGGCCCCTGCACACAGTATTATGCCCCTAAGTGGCCCCTGCACACAGTATTATGTCCCATAGTGGCACCTGCACACAGTATTATGCCCCTTAGTGA